>NC_068383.1:845755-865755 GCF_023724105.1 Carassius gibelio
CAGGACTCTTATTTCCCTGTCATCACTTAAATTCATGTTTTTGGCAGACGCTTTTATCCACAGTGATTTACATTAGATTCATGGTTTACACTTCATCAGGTCATGCATGTGCTGGGAACTGAACCCATGACCCTGTGTTGAGCAGAACGAGAGCGTCGGGACTTCATCTGAACCACCACACGCCGCTGATACTCAGGGCAAAAACCACGAGTGAAATGTTGAACCTTTAATTCACTTTCCATTCACACTGTTGGGTGATTTTAAACAAACTGATTAATATTTATCTGTCTTTTACGCTCGTCCATCATATTTATGAGTGATCTATGATGAAATCTATTTTGTTTCACATTTGGTTTGTGTCAATGTCATTTAGTATCAAGCTACTACTATTTTTATTATGTTTTTTTGTAACCTCAGTATTATTTCAGTTTCAAGTAATGACTGTGTTCTCTAATGTTTGCTGCAGCTTTAGTTAACTCTAAGAGTCCTGGTCTGTGTTCACGTATGATCTGTGTGAATGTTTTCAGTCTAACCTGTTTTCTTGGTCTCTCTGTTCATGTGTTTGCTGATGCTCATAAATAATCCTGGAACCTGAATAATATCATTATTATCATCTGAATACATCACCACAGTAAAACGTTTCCAGAAGTTTCTGCGTTGCATGAAGTTTCTCTTCTGTGAGAGTGTGACTGGATTGGTGAAGTGTGGTCAGTTTTATATGAATGCAGCATGTTAATCTCAGACTCTCCAGCACACAGTGACCGCTCTCATTAGAATGAGTCTGATCTACTCTCGTCTGAAATACTATTATTTACCGCAATATCATGCGAGTGAATGTTATTCTTCATGTGTTTTCAATAACTCGGGTCCATTACATCAGAGCAGCTCATAAAGACACTGAATTAAACGATGTGCAACAGTGACAGCAGCAGTGATTTTGATTCGCCTTTCAAAGATTAAAATAAAGGTCTAAAACTGATCCGAATCAAATGTGCTCCATAAGATAGAAAACATGAAAGAAACCAAGAGCTTTCTGTGAGACAGAGTCAGAGAAAGGTCCAGAGCGATAAACACAGCGCTTCCAGAAGAACGTCTAAACATCCTGCTCCGAGAAGAACAGAACACACAGATCACACACACACTCCAACCTCCGGCCCAGATACTCCAGACACACACACACACACACACTCCAACCTCCGGCCCAGATACTCCAGACACACACACACACACATACTCCAACCTCCGGCCCAGATACTCCAGACACACACACACACACACACTCCAACCTCCGGCCCAGATACTCCAGACACACACACACACACATACTCCAACCTCCGGCCCAGATACTCCAGACACACACACACACACACACACACACACACACACACTCCAACCTCAGGACAAGACCACAGGAAACAGATGATTCTTCTGCACAATCTGACTTTGCTGCAGTCTGGAATTGAACTACTGGTTTCGTCTGGTCAGAGGAGAACTGACCCCAACTGAGCCTGGTTTCTCCCAAGGTTTTTTTCTCCATTCTGTCACCGATGGAGTTTCGGTTCCTTGCCGCTGTCGCCTCTGGCTTGCTTAGTTGGGGTCACTTCATCTACAGCGATATCATTGACTTGATTGCAAATAAATGCACAGACACTATTTAAACTGAACAGAGATGACATCACTGAATTCAATGATGAACTGCCTTTAACTATCATTTTGCATTATTGACGCACTGTTTTCCAAATGAATGTTGTTCAGTTACTTTGACGTAATGTATTTTGTTTAAAGCGCTATATAAATAAAGGTGACTTCATTATTGATAATAATCAGAAATGTTTCTCGAGCAGTGAAATCATGATTTCTGAAGATCATGTGACACTGAAGACTGGAGGAATGATGCTGAAAATACAACTGCACAAGTGCACATCACTTACTTACTCTGAACTGATGATGCAGGATCCACCAGGACTTCAGGGACGAGTCAGAAATAAGTGTTTGTGATTCAGTATTCACTCTGATCCTGAACTGACTCTTCTGTGGAGCTGGAACTGAAGGTGTTTGATAACTGGTGAATTTAACAACATCAAGAATGATGAGGTGTGAGGAATCTCCCTGATGATGTTCACACAATGAGAGTGCTGTAAAAACTACAGTTCTTCACGCAGGATCTTCATTCAGCAGACACTAGGAGCACCAGGACACTGGAGATGACAAGCCCTGATGGAAACACGGATGAGACAGAGCCTCCGTCTGTGGAAATGTGAGACTCGTGACGGAACGTGACCTTTGATTGTTGATCTGTGACTCAGACTGACCGATGAAGACAATCACACACGGACTGAGCTCAGCCGAAGAGACATTAGAGCCACGAGCTGCTCAACACAACACAACACACTGCACGAGTTAAGAGAGGACGAGATCTCACCTGCGAGCTCATCAGCCGATGCGAGTCAGTCTAATACCAGCGGATCTCCAGACGATCTTCATCAGCTGCTCGGTCTCCGCGTGAGCGCGCGTGCGGCTCTTATTCAGGAGGCGTGGCCGGCCGCGGAAGCCACGCCCACTCCCGACAGACTTCCTCAATCACATCGCGCTAAATGAGTGGAAAAGTGCATGTCATTAAATCGCCAATACTGCTTATTGGTCAAATCTGTTCTTAAAATAGTCTTAAAGGGAAATTTCACCTAATGTAGATTCTTTCGTTATAATGTTGCACTAAATTTTTGCAATCTTTATTTTTTCCGACATTAACATGGATGGAAAGGACAGAAAACGCTGTATTAAAGAGGTCAGGAGTAAAGGAGAGAAGACTGAGTGAACTTCATCAGTGTTCTCTTCTTTTACCCGACAGCCTTCAGTCCTTTAGATCATGATGCAGCTGATGTTTACACTCACAGACAGGAGAGAAGAACACGTGATGAAACACACTTGTCTCTCAGCGCCCTCTTCTGGCCGTCAGCTGAAAGCTTGTCTCCAGGAACATCACAAATAGACTTTACAAACATAACACCACCTGATAACATTTAGAGTTGACACAGAACAACAGATACAAACAGTTGAAAAGCTTGAGGAAGAGCAAAGTAAAGAAGAAAAGAGCGTAGTAGTGACACTAGAGACTGATATCCAGTGAATACTACATTGCTCTAGCAATAATTCTGATCAAACCCTTCAGTATATGTGTGTGTAACCACTGTTCATCTGAAAGCTGTGTGGAAGATTACTTGCCAACCGTAGTCTGTTCCTGATTCCAAATTACATTACATCATACAATTTACATAATATAATCAGACCTGATGTTTATCACATTGATTTAAATAGCATATAATATTGTGCCATATTGATATAAAAATACAAAGAGAAAGAAAATATATTCCATTTGTTGTTATTAACAACATGAAGTACATTCCAACCAAAGTAAAAAGGAAAAGGAAATATTTCCTTCTTTTACCTCCATGTCATGTGACCATTAACCTGCAAATCTGTTGCTTAATTATAAATGTATTACCTTAAAATCTCAGGAGTACGGCATAAGAATATATGTTAGGTGAAAGAGGTTTGGCTTTACATAAGAAATCACAAGAAAATCAAACAAATGCAAATGTGTTTAATGTGTTCAATAGACAGTAATTCAAATAAACATTCATGTGTTCATCAGAAGATGATGCCATGTTGAAATGCTAAGAAAACACTTTAGTAAACGCAGTGTACTCTCAGTTTTGTGTGTAATTACAGCCAGCGGACTAATGACTGCGCTCTGTGTGAGTGTCAACAAAAAACCACAGGACATTGATTTCATTCATGTCCACTGCAGAGGACAGCAGGACTAAAAGTGTGATCATTACACGTTCTGGGAGACACAACATATTCCTATGAAATATTAGATAATATTATGAAAACCTTGCTAATTATTCTTTTAACTTTTATATCTTTTTGTCATTACATGTTGCCCCAGGAACATCAGTGTGCACATTAGATATAGTGTATAGATACACATTGTAAACCCTCTTATGTCCCTTTTACACACATACTGCATAAAACAAAAGTGTATATCAACTCCTTCTATTATATCTTTCATAACATAGTTGAGAATCAGCTTTATACAACATTTGGTATAAAAAAATCCTGAAACCTAAAAATGCATTGATGATTTATTATTCAAAATTTAATTTTGTTCTTATGCTCTAAACAATGTAATGACATGAAAAAATACTATTCTAATGTCAGTCAGAGAAGATGTGAAGATGTGTGTGTGCTCCAGACTCTCCACTAGATAGAGCTACAGTCCAGCACATCCCTGGACAGACTGTGTGTGTGTGTGTGTGTGTGTGTGTGTGTGTTTGTGTGTGTGTGTGTTTGTGTGTGTGTGTGTGTGTGTGTGTGTGTGTGTGTGTGTGTGTGTGTGTGTGTGTGTGTGTGTGTGTGTAAGAGAACGCGAGAGAGATGAAGTCAACACTGGAGACGCCCATGTTGTGTTACTTTAATTTTGACTAGTTTCAACAATAAACCAACTTTCAACATTTGTTAAAAATATTAGACTGTTTCACCAGAGAAAGATACAGAAAAATCCTCTTTTTGACTGTATTTGTGGAAGAGGCTCTGTGTGTAATGTGCAGCTGTTATCAGAGGAATGTGTGCTCCTCACATGCTGCTGTCCGTCACAGACCTGAACTCTTGATTCTCATTCATCAGAGCTTCACAGACAGAGTAACCTACAGAGACTGACACAACTAACCCTGACCCGAACTAACCATAACTAACCCCCACTAACCAGAACCCAGCTGACTGCTCGGACAGGCAAACCAAAGCTGTGTAGAATTAATAACTCTACACCTCCACATGATGTCATGATGTCATTTAAGCAAATGCATAATGTAAATGTAATATTGGTGGTTGTTGGGTATACCTTTTTTTTTTTTTTTTACAAATATTTCTGTTTGTAAACACGGTAGGCTATATTCCATCTATTATGACTTACATCTTTGCAGTGTGTGTATGTATATTTCCCATTTCTCCTGTTCTTTCTGTATCTGTGTGTATTGAGGTCAGCGCTGATGATGATGATGATGATGATGATGATGATGCCCTCTGTCGGTCACGGCGCGCGCTGCAGAAGCTCCGCCTCAGACACTCATCCTCTCCGGTGAAGCGGAGTCTCGCGCAGAGACGCGCGGCGCGGCAGCAGCTCTGGTCTCTCCGGTCCGCGTCGCGATCTGATCGGTGCATGCGAGAGCGGAGCGGCTGAAGCGATGATGGCGGCAGCGCTGGAGAGAGGAGGGCTTCGGGCCGCCTTCCTGAACCCCGGCAGCGGCGGCGGAGCGGCTCCCACAGCGGTGTCCGGAGCAGGAGCAGTGCTGTGGGGCTCCGGGGGATCCGGGGCGATGCCCGTCCCCATGAACCTGTTCGCCACCTGGGAGATCGACCGCTCCTGTCCGAGCTGCGTGCCCCGGTACGAGTGTGTGTGTGTGTGTGTGTGTGTGATTGTTCAGCTTCTCTGATGGAAGTTTGACAGTGTGACACCAAACTCATGTTTACTCATGTTCGGCATCTCCTCCTTACACCGATGTTTCAGCACTATAGTACTGTGGTGTGTTACTGTGGTGCTGAAAGTGTGGTATCTACATGATGGTGCACACAAAATCATCCTTCTCTTATCATTTACATCCCTTTTAACCTTTAGTTAAAGATTTCTTCTCTAGATTTCTTCTGTGGAACACAAAATATATTTTTAAAGTAAAGAGTGCTGTGTTTCATTTTCTGGAATTCTTAAGGAATATATATTTTTAAATATCTTCTTTAGTGCTCTACAGAAGAAGGAATGTGTTAGTAAACAATGTCAGAGAGCATCGTGGTTAGTGGAGTGTTGTTTGTTAATGTTGTCTTGTTATTGTGTAAGTCTTGTTATCTGTGGTCAGCTTTGAGTTCTAGTAGAATCACACCGAACGCGTCACACACTCCTGCTGCACGGATTCACACACTCCTGCTGCACAGATCGTTTCTCCATAGTTCGGTCGTTTTGGGAGATGGATGTGTTTCTTCATGTGTTGAGAAGTGAGTCGCAGCAGATGAGCGTCTGTTCTGGTGTTTCTGTTTCAGTATTCAGAATTCCAGTTCTTGTGTTTTCCGTTTCCTTCTGTATCCGAACTTTCGCTCTCACTCTGGGGAATTCCAGAACGCTTTCACACCCCCGTCATAATGTGTTTTTCTGGGAAGTCAGTGGACATGTTCCTTCACCCTGATGTCATTCTTCACATGGAGCTTCTCAAGCTGATGAAGTGCAGACGGTGTGTGTGTGTGTGTGTGTGTAATGCATGCAGTGCTCCAGATGGGTGTGTGTGTGTGTGTGACAGCGAGGTACAGTGCTGCACTGCAATGTAAACACATTTCCCGTGACGGATCTATCCATCACTCTTTGTGTGTTTGTGTTTCTCTTTCTTAAGTTCACTTGGCTGAGATCTTCAGAGAAACACGTGTCCGTCTGCTCTGGAGACTTCGGGGTGTTTTAGTTTTTCAGGTTGCTGCTGAGGTCAGGAAAACACTGGGAATGATGGATTACAGCGCAGAAACTGTTGACCGATGACATCACGCAGCACTTTCAGCAGTTTAGTGACGTCATTGTGGTTATAGTGCAGTGATCAGAATCAAGATGTGTGTGTGTGTAGTGCATGCAGTGCTGCAGATGTGTGGTCTGTGTGTGTGTGTGTGTGTGTGTGTGTGCCCAGTGCAGGTGTGGGACTGGCCTCCTCTCAGGAGCGGCTCCATTAATCAGCTCTGACCCAGATGTGTCCAGCTCTCGTCTCATTGCTCTCTCGGCCGCTACAGCAGGAGTTCAAGCCCAGTGAGGGCTGTGTGTGTGTGTGTGTGAGTGTGTGTGTGTGTGTGTGTGTGTGTGTAGTCGAGCTGTGATGGCTCAGAAAGGTCGTCCCAGTATGTTGGTGAAGTACACGCCATCATCCAATGGGAGAGCAGCTAGTGAGTATAGTCACATGACAACAACACCGTTGCAGGATACTCACACACACTGATACACTGATACACTGTTTCTGCAGTTTTTCAGATCAAACTAATAGTTTAATCCAGACCCGCCTCTGACTATATTTAACAAAAGATTATTCCTACTGTTATGACTTGCTTTCTCCCTTGATTAAGCACAGGAAGGTTAATACCACATTTATCATTTTAAGCCCCACAAAATAATTCTAAAATCTTTTCAGTGAAATATAAAACATGTTGATGATAGAAGAGTTTTGAATAAATGAATAGATGCACAGAAACCATCACATTACAGTAACGGTCTTTATCACTTAGGTGAAGTGAGACGATTGTGTGTAATTAATGTTTCAGAATGAGTCTGAATGTAAGTCTGTGTGTGACTTTCTCAAGCAGAGAATGAAGATTCAGATTCATGAGGACGTTAAGTGTTCAGAAAGTGTGTGTGTGTGTGTGTGTTATATTTCCACTGTTCTCTTCCTGCATGAACTGACTGAACTTCAGTCAGACTTCAGCTGTTTTTAATGACCCTACTTCTAATCTAGACCATACTCACTATTCATACAGTATAGAGTGAGATATTTATATTCAGAAAGATGAACTGCTAACACACATCCACACAGATGTGTTAAACACACGTCTGATAAACACATGTTGTGAGGGAATATGGTCAGTGTTATCTGAACGCTGAAGTCACAGCATGTGAAGGAGATCCTGAGCATCTTTAGACATGAGCTGTGCTTCTGATCTGTTATGAGGGGCTTCCCGCTGGAAACCTCACGAGACGGATCGCTTACACACAGACGGGATCTGAACTCAACACACGGAGCAGAAACTCACTCCACCCTTCATCAGCACACCACCACACCAAAACAAGACGAGATCCGAACATCAGGAGCATCAGATGACTGGTTCTGAGATGATCAGGGTCGGTCACTATATAGGCAAAAAATTACGTTTTGCAAACGAAAATTAAAGTATTGAGGAAAATACATTTGCTTTTTGCAAACAAAAATTAAGAATTGCAAAACATGAAACAGTGCGAAAGCAATGATTTTGAAATAAATGTTTTCCATGGTCATATCTATTAATTTATTTGCAACGCTGCTTTTATTTTGCGTGTCAGTCTAGTTTGAGCTTGCGATACCATTTTTCCTTTGCGCTTCACTTTTCTGCACGTCTCTCTTTGTGGCAATGTTTTGACGTGGGGGCGGAGTCAAGGGATGGGGGCGTGTACAACACGACTCCCTGGAACTGACGTCATCGTCCTGAGACGCAGATCACTGATCCAGGCAGGCAGCAAGGAAGCAAGGGGCAAGGAACTCGACCGGAAGTTGAAGTCGGGTGGGGGCTGCCATCTTGTAGCAGAACTTCACTTGCGTTAGCATTCATTTTGGCGTCACTTTGACAGCGAATAACTTTACATCTGAGGCGTTTAAAGACTCTGTTTATCCATTATTTATTTCTAAAGATACACGACAATGTATAAAGGGCTCCATTACCTTCTATGTTACATTATGGCCCCGTAGAAACAGTTTTTGTAAAAAATAGGCTAACGATTGCGTCATAACCACTCGGCTCTCTGTCGCATTACCGTACAAACAGGAGGAGAAGCTCGCAGGCAATTAACTTAATATGGCGTACTGGCGTTACATTTTAAAATACTATACAAAATAATTAATCAGAATACTTACTCCTGCTCACTCACGACAAAGAACTCCCCGCTCAAGCTCGCCGTCTCTGCAAGATTAACGATGGCAGTTTGCACGCACAGCTACTAGAAGATTTACATCTGTCAGACAGGTTGCTGACGTCATCAAGCTTCGTTTGAGTCTGCGCGTCAGAAACTGAAGTGCTAAAAATGGGCTTCACTTGTGTCAATTGAGTTCCAATGGGGTCGCTGTGTCCATTTCTTTTACTGTCTATGGATCCAGGTCCTGTCCAGTGGATCGTTTAAAGTAGCATTAAAACATTAATGTTTTCATTTTATTTACTTGATTAACAAATGTATTAGCAGCGTTTTCTCAAAGAAGTTGTTAACATGAACATTTGCTGTTTATTTCTCTCGATGTGCACACTTTTATCGCATTAAAATGTGTATCATTTGGTTAACTGCAAGTATTTGTTTAATATCTCTTAACTTGTGGAGGACGCCAGCGCACAGAAGCGTTCTTTGCTCACATTCATTCAGGGTTACTGCTAGTTTTAATGTAAAATAATGCAATTCACTTCATCAACTATAACCTACATCATTAAAGAGGTCTACGACTCAAGTTTTATCTCGATCGCGAATTCGTTTTTCATTTACATAACTACTGGCATAAAATTATAATTATAAATTTTTTTTTTTAACTCAAGTCTTTTTGGTTTAGTTTTGTCGTGGCCACGAGATATTAATTCTTGGGAACGTGATAATGTCGTGACCACGAGTTTATTGAAAAAACAAACCAGGGTGACCAGAGCAACCTGAGATTATCAGAGATTGATAAAATATTTTTTGTCCATCCCACAGTCCGTTGATCATGTCTTTTCATGTAATATAGGTTAATGTAAGGCTATTATTATTTTTTTATCATTACCGTATTTTTCAGACTAAATCACACCTAAGTATAACTCGCATCAGTCCAAAAATACGTCATGACGAGGAAAAAAGCATAAATCGCCCTGGACTATAAATCGCATTTATCTAGGACCAAGATAAAACATTACCGTCTACAGACACGAGAGGGCGCTCTATGTTCTCAGTAGTAGACTACACGAGCACTGAGCAGCATAGAGTGGTAGATCATAGATCATTTGAATCGGTTCGGGAGTTCGTAGCGGGTTCGCGAATCATTTGAGTCAGTTTGGGGATCGCAAATCATTTGAGTCAGTTTGGGAGTTCGTAGCGGGTTCGCGAGTCATTTGAGTCAGTTCGGGAGTTCGGGAATCATAGCTGTATATGGATGGGCATTTAAAACTAATTTAGTAGTTATAATTACGTTTTCCACGCGTGTTTAGGTGTGATATGTGAACTTTGTGTGCCTTTTAACAGTATCAAGTATATTCAAAAACTAAACAAATAGTGCCTAAAAAGTGCACGCATCTAGGCTAATGTAAAGTTACATGATGAAGTCATACTAGTGCGCGTGTGCATTTTGAGTGCATTCTTTCACTGCATTATTCTGTGTATTCAAATGCATTTATGAATGCATGTGAATGATCACAAAATTCAAGATATAGGGTTAGAAAATGTATACATTTATATAATTTTTTGTATTTAATCAATATCACACGAAGAGTGCCATTTCAGTTTTTCTCCAAAAATCTGCATGATTAAAATGTGATATTATGTTACTACAAACAATAATTTAATTACAAATACAAAATGTTGCAGAATAATGTAATATATGAATGAATAATATCCTAAAGAACCTTTGTGCCAAAAGGGTTCTTCCTTCTCATTATAGAACCTTTTTAGCATCAAAGGTTCTTTGGAGTTGAGTAAAGAACCCTATGGTTCTATATAGAACCCCAATAAACCTTTTTTTCTAAGAGTGTACATTTGTTAAAAAAGTAAATAAAACGAGAACATGAATGTTTTAATGCTACTGAATAAAAATAAATGATCCACTCGAAAGTCTCTGCTCATCATGACAGCAAAAAGCTAATTTATTTTCCTCAATACTTTAATTTTCGTTTGCAAAACGTAAATTTTTTGCGTATCTATATATATACGGCCTTAAATTGACTCCATAGAATCCAAATATATTTAGATAATATATAAAAACTTGTATTTTTGAAGATGCTCCTCTGGTTGAGATGAAGCCACTGGACGTCACTGCAGATATCAGCACAAACACTTTCACAGACTCAACGTGTTATCAAAGACAGAGACGATCAGGGCCAGTGCTTGAGGACACACACACACACACACACACACACACACACAATGAGCTGCATGTGTTTGGTCATCTAATCAGATGCTCTAAAGCCTCGTCTGCTGTAAACAAACCTGCTGTAAGCAGCTTGTAACCTTGTAACACTAAAGCCGTTGTTAATCAGCCCTCTTTAATCAGTGACACTGAAGGCCTCTCACACCAACCACGAGTAGAACCTTAGCTTTATTAATCAAGTTACCTTTATTTATATTGCACTTTTAACAATACAGATCAAAGCACTTTACTGTACTATTAAATAGGAAAATAGTGTGACAATAATGCAATAGAACAAAACTAAACACTCAATTATCAGGCAGTTCATCATTGAATTCAGTGATGTCATCTCTGTTCAGTTAAATAGTGTCTGTTTTTATTTGCAATCAAGTCAATGATATCGCTGTAGATGAAGTGACCCCAACTAAGCAAGCCAGAGGTGACAGCGGCAAGGAACCGAAACTCCATCGGTGACAGAATGGAGAAAAAAACCTTGGGAGAAACCAGGCTCAGTTGGGGTCAGTTCTCCTCTGACCAGACGAAACCAGTAGTTCAATTCCAGACTGCAGCAAAGTCAGATTGTGCAGAAGAATCATCTGTTTCCTGTGGTCTTGTCCTGGTGCTCCTCTGAGACAAGGTCTTTACAGGGGATCTGTATCTGGGCTCTAGTTGTCCTGGTCTCCGCTGTCTTTCAGGGCAGTAGAGGTCCTTTCTAGGTGCTGATCCACCATCTGGTCTGGATACGTACTGGATCCGGGTGACTGCAGTGACCCTCTGATCTGGACACAGACTGGATCTGGTGGCCACGGTGACCTCTGAACAAGAGAGAAACAGACAAATATTAGCGTAGATGCCATTCTTCTAATGATGTAGAAAGTACGGTGTTATGTGAAGTGTTTCCGGTTCCGGTTTACCTAATTAATGCAGCCTAAAAATCCTTTAACGGATTTGGATATTAAAAGCATATTAGTATGTTATGTGTATGCCAGGTTAAAGAGATGGGTCTTTAATCTAGATTTAAACTGCAAGAGTGTGTCTGCCTCCCGAACAATGTTAGGTAGGTTATTCCAGAGTTTAGGAGCCAAATAGGAAAAGGATCTTGATTTGTGAACCTTAATAATGATTTGTTTTTAAAATCAGTCTAAATATTAAAGAATAGTGCGTTCACACCTCAACTATAATGAAAGCGACACAGAGGAACGATTTCCCAGCTGTTCAACGAGCCAATTAGAATCCAGCTGACTATAAAGCGTTCTAGCATTTAAAGTGACAGATGACAAAACATCTTAGAATAAAATTTGGTCTGCACGCTAATATAGTTATAGGTTTTGTTCTTGATGTGACTGGGCCTTGACTTTACATTGTAAAAATATTATAGATTATTTCAGTGTTTCATGTTTCTCTGTGATTAATTGTGAGTTTACTAGTTATTTCTGAGTGTAGCTTCTGATGGGGATTACTGCGTCTGTGGTCATCCAGGAGTTTCCCGTCCGTTCTTCAGCTTCAGGAATCACAGTGGGATCACAGTTTATGGATCCTGTCGGAAGAGTTTGGACGTCCTCGTGCAGGGAGGAGCCGCTCCGAAACAATCTCTCTCTCTCTCTCTCTCTCTCTCTCTCTCTCTCTCTCTCTCTCTTCCTCTCTCTCTCTCTCTTCCTCTCTCTCTCTCTCTCTCTCTCTCTTCACTCAGGCATTTCCTGCGTGTGGTTTTCCAGCAGCTACAGGTCATTTATTTGCAGGACAGACAGCTTTCGGACAGGCGTCCAGATCTCTGTTCGGGCGAGCAGAGACGTCTGATTCTCTCAGTTAAACCTGGTCTTGCTCTTGTCTTGTACTGAGCAGCGTGAACATCTGTAGATCACATGTGCTCAAGCGTAAAGATCTTTGGCTTGTTTTATTCACTCTTTTACTGTTTTTCTGAATGAAACGAGAGCAGTTTCTTCTCGCTGAGCTTTGACTTTCTCTTCTGTTATTGATTGTTTTGCGTCCAGCTTCTTCTCTCTCTGACTGTTTTCTCTATCAGAGTGTTGTCAGGAATCTCCTGACTAAGAGTTTTAGCACAGAAACACTTTCTTTCTTCTGTTTAATGTTCTCTTTCCTCTTCTCGTGAGTTCAGGGGTATCAGTATCTGTGCCGTATCCTCACATGAACTGGAGGAAGTTCCTTTCACTCAATTGCATTATGCAGATTTTGAACTAAATGAGTTCCCAGCATGCTTCGCTTTGGACAGTAAATGTTGGAATGAGGTGTTATTTTATGTGTTTTTGCACAAGGTCATTATGTAATTGTTAAGTCTGTCATCACGCATCACTGTTTACGGATCCAAAAGCAAACAGTTTTCCTCGATACTCCCATTAATATGTGTACGTGTGCATCAATCACAAGAGCAATGCTGCTCTAACCCATGTAGAAAAATATGTAGAAAAAAAACATAAGATAAGGCATTTTTAGTGTACTCAAAGGAAATACAAAATCTTTTTTTTAATCTTAGTTTAAGGTTCAGATGATTTATTGAAGTGACTGTAGCTCATCAGGTTTTACAGCGTATAATCAACTTTATTTGAGTAAATGTGTGTTCTGGTTCTTTCTCTCAGGACATCAGAACCGTCTCTGTGCATTAAGAGCTGTGTGGACTGCAGACACAAGAGCTTTCAGTGCTGTACTTTAGGCTGTAAATCCACTTCCTGACAGACAAAGATGCAGGGATGTAAAAGTCTTTGTGTTCGTCTGCTGGAGGCTTCGCTCAGGACCGGCTCCGATCGTTATTCACGCTCTCTGAAACACAAAGACACTTCATTTCTAAACCTCTATTGAGTGTTTCCATCAGTTTTGTTTTATTTATAGCCGCTCATAGTGTCACAATGTGGGGTCGTTTGTTACAGATATTCTTTAATAGTTTATATAATGGCTTTTAATGTAAGAGTAACCAATGATGAGCAGGAGTTTTAAAGTTAACTAAAACTGAAACTTAAATTAAAACCATGAAAAACAGAATTGCTCTTTGAAATAAAATATATGTAACATAAGGCTGTTATTATTTTCATCATTAGGTATATATATCTGCACACTGCGGGTGGATGAGGAGAGACACGTGATTGTACAGCGCTTTGGGTGGACAACAATACACAACAAAGCACTATATAAATCCATCATTCATTTATTCATTCATTCATATAGGCTAGCCGTATATAATTGCTATTAATATTTTATTAATTAGGGCTATATTTTTATATTAATTGTTATGCTTACTTCTCCTTTCAATTCGTGCAAAAGACTTGAGTGAAGACGTCAGCAGGACGGGACTTGACTGTTGAGGTGAGACAGAAGTGTAATGACACACGCAGGCTACTGCATTGATTGTTAAGGATATTCCAGCTGTAATATGCCACCACTCACTGATCTATATAAATGACATTTAAAATTCTCAGCTCTCAGGTTCTGTCCATTTTATTACAAATTTCAGACAATACCGTTTTTGGGGTCAGAAAATGTGACATGACAGATCGCTTTAGCGCCTCAGTTCAAGTAAAGTTACACCTATCATCTGTTACTTTCTGTTTAAAGATACTGTACAACTTACAGAAATGTATATATGCCTCATAAATAATATCAATCAATCAGTCATCAGTCAAAACAGCAGGAGAACAATTATTTCACAGAATGTTACTTTTGCCTCAAGAAAGCCATTTAAAGACCATAGCAGGTTAGTTGAGAAAAATAGCCACAAGAAAGGAGTATTTTGCTAAATGTGTGCACTATAGTACATATTTATTATATTTTCACCTGTCATTAAATAATTGTTATTATAATGAAAACTGCATTTATATATATATATATATATATATATATATATATATATATATATATATATATATATATATATATATATATATATATATATATTTTTTTTTTTTTTTTTTCATTTGTAATCAATTGAGAAAAAAATCCCTTAAAGTGCCAGGCACAAGCCTTATACCTTCTGTCGGTCTGTGTCATTAATGTGAACAAAAGACAAAGAGAAATAACTCACTGCTCTTGAGTAACAGCTTTAACAAGGATATATATGTATGTATGTATATGTGTGTGTGTGTGTGTGTGTGTATGTACGTGTGTGTGTGTGTGTGTGTGTTAAGTGAAGTATTTTACATTTGATTATGCAATATCTGTACCTGAAAACGGTGCTATTTATGATCATTTTTTCTTATTTTATTACTGACTGTTCACTTGTCTTCATTAATGTTTGAACCTAATAGTTAGTGTTTATTGTGGAATTGAAATTGGAATTGTGAGATGAGATTGCAGCTTATTTACAAAGAAAACAATAGCAATTTTATGTTTATTTATGTTTTTTTTTTTTGGCAGGGCAAGTACAGTTTTGAACCCTAGCATTGAGCTCTGCATTTGAATATATAAGCCAGTCTACTTCAAGGATTTTTAAAGGCCTTTGATTATGTTAAGAAAAATTAATTATAAATCACTACACAATGTTCTTTGTCTTAATTACTATTTTATTTTATTGTAGATCAGTGGTCTTTATAAATCACGTTTACTGTAGATCAGTGGTCTTAATACTAGCCTACTATAAGCAGCCAACAGGTCAGAGGTAATATGTGTCAATTAATATAAAAAACAAAACAAAAGAAGTGTTATGTTGCAGCAGATGAAATAGTTACAGCAGAAATTGTGTAGCCTAAGCATTAATATTTATATTACAATAATAAGAAGCACATAAATTAAGACCTTTAGATATTTAAAATTAAGCCTGATACAATCATTTGCATTTTCTTTGTTTATTATTTTAATAGTTTTTTCTTGGTTTTGATAATAATACATTCTAATCAGTAACTTTACATGCAGATTAATGTATGTATACACATGTAGTGTGTGTGCGCACGCATGTTTACATACATAGTGGGCCGGTCTGGATGAAGTCCAGGGCTCATTTTTTTGTCCCAGTCCAGCCCTGGTTCGGTGTATGGAGCGTGAATCATTTGAACCAGTTCGGGAGTTCGGAGCGGGATCGCGAATCATTTGAGTCAGTATGGGAGTTCAAAGCAGGTTCGCGAATCATTTGAGTCAGTTTGGGAGTTCGTAGCGGGATCGTGAATCATTTGAGTCAGTTTGGGGATCACGAATCATTTGAGTCAGTTCGGGAGTTCGTAGCGGGATTGCGAATCATTTTAGTCAGTTCGGGAGTTCAAAGCGGATTCAAGCGGGATCGCGATTCATTGGAATCAGTTCGGGAGTTCGTAGCGGGATCACGAATCATTTGAGTCATTTCGGGAGTTCAAAGCAGGTTCGCGAATCATTTGAGTCAGTTTGGGGATCACGAATCATTTGAGTCAGTTCGGGAGTTCGTAGCGGGATCGCGAATCATTTGAGTCATTTCGGGAGTTCAAAGCAGGTTCGCGAATCATTTGAGTCAGTTTGGGGATCACGAATCATTTGAGTCAGTTCGGGAGTTCAAAGCAGGTTCGCGAATCATTTGAGTCAGTTTGGGGATCACAAATCATTTGAGTCAGTTCGGGAGTTCGTAGCGGGTTCGCGAATCATTTTAGTCAGTTCGGGAGTTCAAAGCGGATTCAAGCGGGATCGCGAATCATTTGAGTCAGTTTGGGAGTTCGTAGCGGGATCGTGAATCATTTGAGTCAGTTTGGGGATCACGAATCATTTGAGTCAGTTCGGGAGTTCGTAGCGGGATTGCGAATCATTTTAGTCAGTTCGGGAGTTCAAAGCGGATTCAAGCGGGATCGCGATTCATTGGAATCAGTTCGGGAGTTCGTAGCGGGATCACGAATCATTTGAGTCATTTCGGGAGTTCAAAGCAGGTTCGCGAATCATTTGAGTCAGTTTGGGGATCACGAATCATTTGAGTCAGTTCGGGAGTTCGTAGCGGGATCGCGAATCATTTGAGTCATTTCGGGAGTTCAAAGCAGGTTCGCGAATCATTTGAGTCAGTTTGGGGATCACGAATCATTTGAGTCAGTTCGGGAGTTCAAAGCAGGTTCGCGAATCATTTGAGTCAGTTTGGGGATCACAAATCATTTGAGTCAGTTCGGGAGTTCGGAGCGGGATCGCGAATCATTCCCAGACAGCAAAACTCACGTGGGCCAGCTCTGGATTCCTTTATGATGATTTGGCCTAAATGTGGGCCAGATCTGGTCCAGTACCATTTTGGATCTGGTCCAGAACCATGCCGGATCTGGGCCAGCTCACATACATAAATATAAATTTGTGTGAGTGTGTGTGTGTAAAACAAAAACTAATGTGCAAAAACACGTCTGAGAGCGCATCACAGATTCTGTTCAGATTTTCATGCTAATAGCCTTTGATGTGGATTTGTGTGTCTGGGATTGCATGAAGCGACATATAAATCCTGTGTGTGTCCCATGAGGGATAATACCAGTGTGTGTGTGTGTGTGCGTGTGTGTGTGTGTGTGTGTCCTGATCTCAGTGACGCAGGATTCATTCAGAGAATTAAACCTTAGTTTTTGACTCTACCATCTGCTGCCAAGATCCTGAAAAACATATTTTATTCTTACAGTTTTGTTTTATATTAATTTACACTCATTTTATTTTGCTTAATTTTATTACTTTATTAAAGTTGACTTCTAAATTATTTTCTATTTATTATTTTATTGACTTTTAATGTACTTTTTTAGTTAATTTACTTTTTGTGATATTATTATTTTACTTCGTTTTATTTTTTTACTTTTTACTTTAGTTTCCTTGCAAATTTGTCTTTGTTCACACATTATACATACTTCTGCTGCAGTGAAACACAGATTTGCTTCTCTCATGTAAAACTCTATTACTGTGAAGTTACGCTCTAACAGTGATGTTGAGCATGATATAGTTCTGAATTGTACGGTGATACTTGCTTGATCTGTCCGCTGCTTTTGACACGGTTAACCTCCAGATCCTCCTATCAACCCTACTGACAAAAGGCATCTCAGGAACCACACTTCAATGGTTTGAGTCTTACCTATCAGTGTTATCTTGGAGAGGTGAGGTGTCCAAGTCACAACATCTAACTACTGGGGTGCCTCAGGGCTCGGTTCTTGGACCACTTCTCTTCTCTGTCTACATGGCATCACTAAGTTCTGTCATTCAGAAACATGGCTTTTCATACCACTGCTATGCTGATGACACTCAACTCTACCTCACCATTTTTCCTTTTGTGATGTAGGACTCTTTTTGACCTCCCATACGGCAAATGTTTCCATTCACATCTTCTCATGCATCCTGAATATGTTCGTTCTCCTCAGGTTTTCTTGTGATTTCTTCCATCATGCTCTCTGGCAGCCGCGAGTCCTTAAATATTCACGAGAAGCTTTTAAACAAGCAGCCGCTTTAGCAGCTCTTAATAATGCAGGAGAAGAGAGAAGACGATAATGGAGCGAAACAAGAACAACGTGTGACGCTGTGGCCGAGATACAGGCTGTCTCTCTCTCTCTGTCTCTCTCTCGTGGTGTTTGAGAGTGTTTTTGTTCAGCTAGCGTTCGTTAGATATTCACTCTAACACGCTGATGTCAAACAGGTCAATGAGGAACATCTAAGGATCTACAGCTGGAGTTCTGAGATGCTTGTGTGTGAAAGCATGTCTGTCTGCTGTTGAAGTAGTTCCTGTGTCACGAGTGTGTGATAGGAGACCTGCAGCACACACACACACACACACACACACACACGCGTGTTATCTGTGTGACGGCACTCCTGTGGAGCATCAGTGCTGGGAGAGGAAGTCACTTTATAAATAAAAACTATGTAAACAGACGTGTGACTCAAACAGCATGATCATTTTTGTTTAACATTGACATGAATATTGCTCAGCTCCCCATTTGAACAAACTTTCAAGATTATCAAGTTTATAAATGACCAACTTCTAAAAACACATTTATAGCTGTGTTTGAGAAGAGATCAAACTGAACTGAACTTGAGCAGTTCTGCAAAGAAGAGTGGGCAAATATTGCTAAAACCGACAGAATTTGAAAGCTGAGGATTTATTTCTTATCAAAAGTAATAAAGTAGAAAGTTATTGTGATTATTAGTTCAGATAAAGTTGTTTGAATTTGTTTAGGCTGAACAGATGCTACAGTGATCTGTCATTAAAGAGCAAAAAGAACTGCACTTATTGAGATTTGTGATAAAATTTCAAAGCGGAGACTTCGTTTCTGTCTGTTAATGGATATTGTGAGCTCAGTAATGACGATGATGATGATGAAGATGATGAAGATGTGAAGCAGTGACGCAGATCTTCTTTTCTCTGTCAGAGACTGAAGCAGCAGCAGAAAGTGGGTCAGAGAGACAGACAGATGTTGACATCTCTGGAAATGGCTTTGTGTGGAATGAGCTCTGGGTGGAGAGATGGGTTCCTCCTGTGTGTGTGTGTGTGTGTGTGTGTGTGTGTGTGTGTGTGTGTGTGTGTCCTCAGTAACTCAGAGCAGCTGTGATGCAGGAAGAGGAAATGCCTGAGAGTCTCATTTCACCAGCACTGGATCTCATCACAGAGACAAACTGAACGCACCCAACACACACACACACACACACACACACACACACACACTCACACAAACACAGGCTTCTCTCACGTAAAACTCTATATTATGCTGGGATGGTGGGTGATATTTGCATGTCAGAGCTGAGAATGAGAGACTGGTCCGTCTGAAACAGATCACTGATTCACTCTCTGTGCAGTGAGAAACAGAGTTTAACATGAGTATAACTAGAGTAACGGAGTGATTGTGTGTGTCTCAGGCTGTGCAGTGTGACGCTGAAGAGGCTGATCGTGTTGAAGGAGCTGGACAAGGATTTGAGCTCAGTGCTGATCGCTGTGAAGATTCAGGTCAGACTCCTGAGATCCTCTCATCTTCACCACTACAGCTTCAGAAACAGCTCAAACAAACCTTTTAATGCTTCTCCAAGACTAACCTTCTGCCTTTGATTCCTCTGATACTTCTGTTATCAATACAATCAATACAATCATACATGTTGTGGCAGTTGAATGTTGTTACTCTTATCTTTTAGACCTTTGATAGACATTATGTTATTTGTTAATTTAACTAAATTCAGTTCATTTTTAAACAAACATAGTGCAGTATGTTA
>NC_068383.1:878255-888255 GCF_023724105.1 Carassius gibelio
ACACACGTGAAGGTTAGAGCAGGTAAAGGAGCAGCAGTTTGACTATAGTTCCGGATGAATCCCAGACACCGCTGCAATGCTCTATGAGAGTTTGGGACTGGCCGCTCTGAGATGGCCCTTACATTGGCAGGATCTACCTCTGCCAGGATTATCTTTCCCAGGAACGGAACAGAGTCTGTGTGAATATGCACTTCTCCACCTTGACATACAGCTGGATCTCAGGTAACCTCTGCAGCACCTGACGGACATGCTGCAATGACAAAGAAAAACTCTGAATGTCATCAAGGTACGCATTGATCATGTCTCTAAGCGTTAATCTAAGCACAGAGTTAATCACAGCTGGGGCCCAAAAGGCATCACCCGATATTCAAAGTGCCCAATAGGGGTGTTTAAAGCTGTCTTCCACTCATCCCCTACCCTTATCCAAACAATGTAGTAGGCATTGCAGAGGTCCAACATTGTGAAGATTTGTGCTCTGTGCAGCAGCTCGGGAGCCGAGGACATCAACGGCAGGGGATACCGATTCTTAACAGTGATGTCATTCAACCCACGGTAATCGATGCAGAGGTGCGAGACTTGCTAAAGACCCTCCGAAGATTGAAGCACTCCGCAGGAACACCGGTCAAATCTGCAGTGTGCTCCTCCTGAAACACAGAACAAGAAAAAACAGCAGACGAGGTAACACCCAGGCAAAATGTGTGACAAAAAGAGCTCCATGCCAACGCAGAATTCTCGATTCGCACCAGCCACGGGTTGCACAATATGTGTGCTGGGAGACCCAAAGAAGTAAAACACAATCTCCACACAATGTTTGCCGGATGCAGTTAAACTTACAGGGATAGTGATGTGAGTAACTTGCCCTGGCAATGAGTTTCTTCTAGTAAAGCAAGGGTGCCCAACCCTGCTCCTGGTGATCGACTGTCCGGCAAAGTTTAGCTCCAATCCTAATCAAACACACCTGAACCAGCTAATTAAGGTCATCAGGCTCACTTAAAATTAAAGGCAGGTGTGTTTGATTGGGGTTGGAGCCAAACTTTTTGCAGGACAGTCGATGTAATAAAGGAATACCCCACCAAGCCATCAGGGTAGCATCAATTAAATTTCCCTCAGCCCCAGAATCCAGTAGGGCTGAGCATGGCCTTGAAAAAGCTCCTCATTTGACAATGGCAGGCAGCTGGGTAAGAAATACAGGGGAATCAGATACAGGGGTGATGCTTACCAATACCCATCTACTGGTGAGCTCTTGCTTTTAAAGGAAATGCTGCAGCAAAATGCCCAGATTTTCCACAGTATAAGCAAACTCGTAGCAGACAAACAGTAGCAGCTTCAGAAACAGCACGAGGAGGGATTGGCCAAGAGGAGTGAGCCATGACCCGTTGATGGCAGATTGATATGTGTCTCAACACGAAGCGCCAGATCCGCCAGGTCATCAAATGAAGCTGGAAGGTCATGGATTATAATCTCGTCCTGAATCTCAGGATGGAGCCCCTCTCTAAAAACATCCCATAAAGCAGCTTCATTCAACCACAAAGCACAGCCAGTGTCCTGAACTCAATGGAAAAGTCAGTGACTGACAGCTTGCCCTCCCTCAGTCTCACCAGCTGACCGGCCGTTCCCTTTGCCAGCGACTGAACGATCAAACACCTTGATCATCTCCTGACCAAACCGCTCAAATGTGGACCAGTAAGAGGCTTGGTTCTCCCAGACTGTAGTTCTGGTGGGCTGCAGGGTAAATGTGTTTGCACACTGGGACAGGAACGGGCGACAAGCCTTAGGATCCCCATCATAAAGCGGCAGAGATGGCCCTATAGGTTCTGGTGCTACCCGGGCAATAGCAGTCCAAAGGTTGTCCTGGTCCCGCATCAACTGCCTGACTTGGTTAGTGGGTTCAGTAAGTTGAGCGGACATGGCATCTACCTCTCTGCTAGTTTCTGTGAGTCGTGTGGCATGTTGACCCAGCAGCGCCCCCTGCTGGACGACAGCTGCCCGGATCTAGTCAGACCTTGCTGATTCCATGCTGGCCAGACTGAACTGTCAGGGTGGTAACAGATGAGGAATTAGTTGCAGGGAAAACAAAGATTTATTGAGTTTCAGAAACAAAACAGAACTAAGCCACTGTCCGAGAGGATAACCAGGAGAGATTCAGAAAACAGGAGGGGAATATAAAGGGTGACTAACGATCTAAAATAGATGTTAACCCTAACAAGATAATAAGGTAACAAGGTCAGTGTAACAATAGATAATAGAGCAATGGCAAACAAATATCAACTGACAGCCATGTGCTCCAGACACACCAGGACACAACATAAACAAACCCAGATCAGACCGGTGCCTTGACACTCTGGGTGTGTGTGTGTGTGTGTGTGTGTGTGCACTTGGATGGGTTAAATGCAGAATGTCAATTCCGAGTATGGGTTACCATATTTGGCAAATGTCATGATTTTTTCACTTTTATTACTGAAGATATAGAGCACAGACTGATATTTAGATAATTTTATCTGCTCTACTGTTATAAAGATCTCACTGATTTACATCACAAGCAGCAGACTTTCATCATATCAATAATAACACTTCTGCACTCGTTTTCTCTCATCTTTTGTTTGCATTCCAAGGAAGAGGAGTTTGTATTTTGATTTTTACATCAGGTATCTGACCTCTGACCTCTACCGCTCCATCTCAACATGTGATTGGCTGTCCACCTCCAGTCACATGAGCTTCCTGTCATCGCTCAGAGCTTGTGTGTGTTACATGAATCTCTCAGACGTCACACACACGCATCGACGCCTGAAGATCTACGGATCTTTGTGACTCCTGTGTGCCATTCTGCCACTCTCACTGTCTGATCTGACAGGATATGAACACACACACACACACACACTCACACAAACACACTCTCTCACATGGGCTTATACACACACACACACACTCTCTCTCATTCTCTCTCACACACACACTATTATAAAGTGACCAGATTGTCAGACGGAGGGTGTGTGTATTCCCATGCTGCACTGCTCATCAGTGTCAGAGACTCATTCACACGGATGGTTTTGTTTCATCTCATGGTGATGTTGTGTTCCTCTGGTCAGACGTGTCCAGTGATGTTCAGTGTGCTTCATGAAGCTGCCTGCGCCGTTCTCACCTGCTGTCTCTCTCTCTCTCTCTCTCTCTCTCTCTGCAGTCCGGATGAAGATTCGTGCCAAAAATTTGTGCCATTTATCGGGGTGAGAGTCCAGATCCACTGATACTGCTGCTGATTTAAATTGATTAATTAGTTCATCCAAACATCATCATTCTGTCAAAAAAAAAAAATTAGAAGAATGTTGGGAACCGAGCAACATTGAAGATAAACACTGACACACTCCTCAGATGATCTTCTGCTGTGACAGTCACACGGTAAAGAACACCATGAGGAGAGTAAATGAGGACACAATGATCAGGTTTGGATGAGCGCTCCCCGGGGGGTGGTCAGTGTCCGTCCTAAACTCTGACTGGACTCTCTAGTCACCGTTAGACCTTGATTAGCTTCTTCAGGTGTGTCTGATTAGACCTGCAGCTGAACTGACCACCCCTGAGCTATCACTTTAACTGCACGATTGAACATTTGACATGAGATCTGATGTGCAACCTTCTGCTGGCGAGTGTGTGATGGTGGATGTGCTCTTGTGCCGTCAGGTGGTGAAGGTGGGGATCGTCGAACACAGTCTGTCCACATCAGGTGAGTTCAGATCCTCATTCAGCACAGCTGATGTCTGTGATGCAAGCGTGAGCTTCAGTGATGATTGGGCGTTTGATAGCGTCATCACGCAGGTCTCTGGTGCTCAGGAAATGAGGTCACGTCTGCGAGCTTCACACATAAATAGATTTTACAGTCCTGTTCATATTGTGCCTGCAGCAGTGCATCCGCTCCTCATATGTAGGTCAGCGGATGTCATCAGAAACAGGATGTGTGTGTCTGTTCATGTGGCATCTTTCTGTTCTCAGTGGATTCTGATGATGCCATGGGCGGGAATGTGGGCGTGGCTTCCTCACCCCTGCCACAGTCAGCCACACCCTATGGGAAGGAGATGTGTGTGACTCCGCCCCCATCGCCCTCGGCCTGTGCGGTTTTCACTGGCATGGGGTATGACATCATCACACGAGTGTGTGTGTATGTGTCTGTGTGTGTGAGTGCATCTGGGTCACATTACAGTGGTAAATCAACAAACTGTAGTCTTCAGTGAAAACATTAATTTTGGTTTTGTTAAAAAAAATTAGCATAATGATTTTAAATGTGTTGTTTTATCAGTATTTTAAATTACTTCTGAATATAATAATAAAATGTAACTTGTCTGTGACTTATTTCTGGAGAGTACAGTAAAGATTGTTCATATCCATCAGTCAGTTTCTGGAACTGTTATTGCTTCATTTGATTTACTGTAATGCTATTACTGTACGTTTGACTGGTTTAACAAAATCACTGTAAAAAATAAGAACTCAAACATTGAAGTGATCAGAGTTAGATTGTGATGTGTGTGTTCGTGTGTGTGTGTGTGTGTGTGTGTGTGTGTGTGTGTGCGTGTGTGTGTTCGTGTGTGTGTGTGTCCGTGTGTGTTCGTGTGTGTGTGTGTCCGTGTGTGTGTGTAGTTCTCCGTGCACAGGTGGAGAGCTGATGGGGCTGCAGGTGGACTACTGGACGTGTGCGAGCGGAGAGAAGAAGCGTGAGGGTGAGAAGCGTGACGTGTGTCTGAAGAACACACTGAAGAGTAACTTCCGCTCGCTGCAGGTCAGTCGTCTGCCCAGCGGAGGAGATCCCAGCGCTCCTCACAGTATGGCCATGACCGTCGTCACCAAAGAGAAGAACAAGAAAGGTGCAGCAGTTAGAAGGGCAGGGCTTCTCTCAGGTCCTGTAGCTGGCGTTCTCATGGCGTCAGTGTTAATAACAGATCTGCTGTTGTCTTGTGTGTCTTGCAGTGATTTTCCTCAGTAAGAAGCTGAAGGAGAAGGACGTGGACTCTAAGAGTCAGGTGATCGACGGCATCAGCCGGCTCATCTGTACGGCCAAACACCAGCACACCATGCTCCGAGGTGTGAACATCACAATATCCACACACCACAATCATTATCACAATATCAACATCAGTCAAACTGCCCCTGTTATGGGAAGTGAAAGGGTGTGTGTGTGTTTCAGTGTGCATCGATGGCGTGGAGTGGAACGAGGTCAAGTTCTTCCAGCTGGCCGCGCAGTGGCCGACTCACGTCAAGCACTTCCCCGTCGGTGTGTTCGGCTGCAGCAAACCCCTGTGACCTCACGTCCACTGACCAGCGTCCAGCGTCCTGACTCTATAAGCAGAACAGCTCGTGTTTTCTCTGAAGACGGCTGCCCTCGAGATTAACTGTACGGTGACGGATGGAAAACGCCAGGCACTTTCTGTTTCTTTATCATTTCTGTGAAATCCTGTGTAGAACGCCGTCAGGTGCATGATGGGACGGATCCGCGTGCGTCGACAGGCCGTGTTAAAGCATTTTGCTGTGAATTCAAACTGATTTTTTACCCTAATGTAACCTCTGTTAGCAGTATTTTGTGATAACACAGTGAATATGAAAGTATAAACTGAACCTGCCTTTAAAGCACACAGATGATGAGCAGAAACATCGCAGTTATCGCCCGCGTCTTCACTGATGAAGAACTTCCTGTCACATGACACACACCGCTCACGCCCACACCCATCATACACATCACTACATAACTGTTTTATTTCCATCTGATAAATGATCAAATATTTGACAGCCAATCAGCAGAGCTCCAGCTTGCGGTTCTTAAATCAATTAAATAAAATATAAAGTCTTGTTTTATGAGAAACTGATCAAAATGAGTTTATGATTAGAACAAGAGCAAATATCTGTGAATCAGCTTAATTCAAAGAGAAGCAAGTCTTCATCTATCTGCTCTCGTTTTAATCATAAACTAACTTCATTTTTGACCAGTGTCTCATAAAACAAGACTTCATATTTTCATTTTGCATTTGATTTAAGAATCCTTAGATATTGTAAAACAAGACAGAAACACTGAGGAAGATGTGTGTGCCACAGATATGAATTCATGATTTCTGCTCTGATTTAAGAGCTTTCAAAGCCTTAAATTGTGAAAAGGCCCACAGAAACCCAGTGCATCATGGGAGATTGAGTGTGTGTTATCTGTGTTCCTGTAGTTCAGTCTGAATCACTTTAATACTGTGGATTTTAGTTTTGAATCTGACGTTTAAACCCTGGTGATCTTCAGTCGCTCGAGCTCTGTTTATTCTCATGTGTTTCCTGCTCTTATTTGGGATTGTTTTGGCGATGAATGTATCGAGATGGCTTTCAGTGTTTGGACCTTCCACTTCAGATGCCAGAAAACTAATTCCAGTTCACCAAAGCTGCTTCATCAACACCACAGTATTTGCACTTGTACTACAGTAATGAGAGCTGATGGCTGCTCCGGCTCCAGCACTTTGATTTAAAGAGACAGTTCATCATTCTGTTCTTATTTCATCCTCGTGTCATTCAAACCCATATGACTGACTGTGGGGAGATATTTAGAGAAATGTCTCAGTGTTTTTTGTCTTTACTGTGTCTTCTTGAAGAAATGCAGTCAAAGCTTTGTGTGATTTGAGTAAATGATGACAGAATGCTGATTTTGGGGTGAACTGTCACCTTCTGAACCACTATGAACTCGTTCTCTGTATATGCGGTCGAGCAGATCCGTTTACATGAAGGATTCTGTGTACGTCTGTTAAACTCTAGTGTGTGTGTGTGTGTGTGTGTGTGTGTGTGGACAGGTCACGTCTCAGCAGGTATAATCCACTGCGGCTCATATACGGGACGCTGACTGATGAAGCACCTTTGCACAGAACCTCAATGTTAAATTATGTGACAGACTTTTTAATGTTTCATCTTTGCATGTTTTACATTTGGAGTATGTAATGGCATTTTATAGCGCTGCTTCTTTCCATGCTTGCACATGCAGTTGTGTTTAATAAAGTGTTTTTATGCACTGGGGAGTGAATCTCTGGTTAGTTTGTCACAGCTGTCTGTTTTATAATGTAGGCTCATTCTGAAGCAACTTGAAAACTTCAAAACCTAAACCGATACTTGTCGCTTCTAATGATACATAAAACAAGTTTTACAGAAATTTATTTGTAGATTAAATGTGCAGTTGGTTTGTAAATGAGTTTTTGTTGCACTTCCACGCTTTGACCAGCAGGTGCCGCCCATTCGAACACTTTAATCAGTGAAACATTTTAAGAAGTTCTTGAGATTTCTTCCAACACACCTGCTGTGGAACAAACCAGAGCAAAATAACAAGGTTTCACGCTTATGAACTGTCTTATGTTAACCCTGAGAATCCCTCACCTGATTTGGAGTCACTGGTGAAACATGACCAGCCTTTAGACATGCCTAGAAAACTCTCTTTATGATATATTATCACCAAAAAATGGATTTAATCCTTTCGTCGGCTTCTTTTCTGTCATTTCTTTTAGGAGCTGATTGAACGCAGGCCTCGTAGATCTGATCTCATGCACCTCAAAAAAAAAAAAAAAAAAAAAGTGCTGCTTGTGTCCTCCACAGATCCTGTGTGATGATGATCTTACCTCAATCCACAGTCAGTCATTAGATGAAGCGCTCACGGAGGAACATGATCTGTGTGGTTAATCACTTTATAATGAGTGTTAGACAGTCCTTCCTCTACATAAGGAAAGAGGTGACTGTTAAAGGAACAGTTCACTCAAAAAAGATGAAGTGCTCACTCTCTGTTCATCTGAGATCAGGATGAGTGTGTTTCTTCATCAGGTTTGTAGAAATGCAGCACTGCATCAGTGTCTCATCAATGGATGCTCTGTAGTGAATGGGTGCCGTCAGAATGAGAGTCTGATAAAAACATCACAATAATCCACAGCACTCCAGTCCATCAGTGAACATCTGGAGAAGACAAAACCTAAAACACATCCAGCATTAAGATGATTTAACTCAAATACATAGAGTCAGGGATGGTTCTAAGGTGAGTGGAGATCCGGGGCTTAGCCCAGAAAAATCCATGTATGTGACTTTTTATTTTAATAAATAAGAAATATTTACCTTGTTTAAAATATACAAAAAAAAAATAAAAACAAATTTAAAACATTTTATTTAAAGTATTGAGGAAAATACATTTTATTTTTTGCAAACAAAAATTAAGAATTGCAAAACAAATGAAACAGTGCGAAAGCAATGATTTTGCAATAAATATTTTTCATGGTAAAATGTATTAATTTATTTGCAACGCTGCTTTTATTTTGCGTGTCAGTCTTGCTTGAGCTTGCAATGCAATTTTTCCTTTGCGCTTCACTTTTCTGCAATCACGCTTTGTGGCACTGTTTTGACGTGGGGGCGGAGTCAAGGGACGGGGGCGTGTACAACATGCCTCCCTATAAGTGACGTCATTGGCCCGAGACGCAGATCGCTGATCCATGTCCTTGTTCATGATGAGCAGAGACTTTCGAGTGGATCATTTATTTTTATTCAGTAGCATTAAAACATTCATGTTTTCGTTTTATTTACTTTATTAACAAATGTATGTGTATTAGCAGCGTTTGCTCAAGTTAAAGAAGTTTTTAACGTGAACATCTGCTGTTTATTTCTCTCAATGTGCACACTTTTATAGCATTATGTGTATTGGGATCGCAAATCATTTGAAGCAGTTCGGGAGTTCGTAGCGGGTTCGCGAATCATTTGAGTCAATTTGGGGATCGCGAATCATTTGAAGCAGTTCGGGAGTTCGTAGCGGGATCGCGAATCATTTGAGTCAGTTCGGGAGTTCGGAGCGGGATCGCGAATCATTTGAGTCAATTTTGGGATCACGAATCATTTGAGTAAGTTCGGGAGTTCAAAGCGGGTTCGCGAATCATTTGAGTCAATTTGGGGATCGCGAATCATTTGAAGCAGTTCGGGAGTTTGTAGCGGGATCGCGAATCATTTGAAGCAGTTCGGGAGTTCGTAGCGGGTTCGCGAATCATTTGAGTCAATTTGGGGATCGCGAATCATTTGAAGCAGTTCGGGAGTTCGTAGCGGGATCGCGAATCATTTGAGTCAGTTCGGGAGTTCGGAGCGGGATCGCGAATCATTTGAGTCAATTTTGGGATCACGAATCATTTGAGTAAGTTCGGGAGTTCAAAGCGGGTTCGCGAATCATTTGAGTCAATTTGGGGATCGCGAATCATTTGAAGCAGTTCGGGAGTTCGTAGCGGGATCGCGAATCATTTGAAGCAGTTCGGGAGTTCGTAGCGGGATCGCGAATCATTTGTCAATTTTGGGATCGCGAATCATTTGAGTCAGTTCGGGAGTTCAAAGCGGGTTCGCGAATCATTTGAGTCAATTTGGGGATCGCGAATCATTTGAAGCAGTTCGGGAGTTCGTAGCGGGATCGCGAATCATTTGAGTGAATTTTGGGATCGCGAATCATTTGAGTCAGTTTGGGGATCGTGAATCATTTGAAGCAGTTCGGGAGTTCGTAGCGGGATCGCGAATCATTTGAGTCAGTTTGGGGATCGTGAATCATTTGAAGCAGTTCGGGAGTTCGTAGCGGGTTCGCGAATCATTTGAGTCAGTTTGGGGTTCGCAAATCATAGCTGTATATGGATAGGCATTTTTAACTAATTTAGTAATTCTAAATTTAGTAGTTCTAATTACATTTTCCACTCTTGTTTAGGTGTGAAATGTGAACTAGTATTTTTTGTTTTAATGATTTGCCTTTTAACAGTATCAATTATATTAAAAAACTAAACAAATCGTGCCTATAAAGTGCAGGCATCTAGGCTAATGTAAAGTTACACGATAAAGTCATACTAGTGCGTGTGCATTTTGAGTGCGTTCTTTCACTGCATTATTTGGTGTATTCTAATGCATTTATGAATGCATGTGAATGATCACAAAATTCAAGATATGAACCCTTTGTGCCAAAAGGGTTCTTTCTTGTCATTATAGAACCTTTTTAGCATAAAATGTT
>NC_068383.1:900755-930755 GCF_023724105.1 Carassius gibelio
ATGGACAGATAGAGAGACAGACAGACAGATGGACAGACTGAGAGATCGACAGATAGAGAGACAGAGAGAAGGACAAAGAGACAGACGGACAGACAGATGGACAGACAGACAGACAGACAGACTGAGGGATGGACAGAAAGACAGATGGACAGATAGAGAGACAGACAGACAGATAGAGAGATGGACAGATAGAGAGACAGACAGATAGAGAGACAGATAGAGAGACAGACAGACAGATGGACAGACAGAGAGATAGACAGATGGACAGACAGACAGACAGCCAGAGAGACAGAGAGAGAGACAGACGGACAGAGAGACAGATAGAGAGATGGACAGATAGAGAGACAGACGGACAGAAAGACAGATGGACAGAGAGAGAGACAGACAGAGAGACAGACGGACAGGCCAGACGTGTGTTTGATTTAAGCTCTTAATGGTGTGCTGTCTCTCTCTCTCTCTCTCTCTCTTCATCAGGCATAAAGCCATCAAGAGTTTCCATCATCTTCTTCCTCCTCACACAGGAAGGCCGTGTTTGTTTGTTTCCTCTGGACGTCCATCCTGTGCCGTAACGGGTGTCCTTTAATCGTCAGAGGGACGTGTCTCTCCTCAGTCCTGCTTCTTCTTTTCATTCTTCGGGTGACGTGACGTCGTCTTTGGGCTCTTCATCTGCTCCTCTCTCTCGTCTCTGATCTGCTGATAATCGATGTCAACACTTTCATCTGTCGTCGTTTCCATCACAGTTCTTTCAGACGGAAACACTGTTAATTCTGCAGATTTGATGGTTTTGTCTCTTTTTTGCTGTCTATGGGTTCGAGTGTGTTTCGTCATTAGTGTTTCACAGAAACTTGCTCTTGATACTGTTTTTGTTTTGTTTTTTGTAATCTATGATAAATGATGAATTCATATTGCTTGAGGATGTATGTGATGCATCCAAAGTCAAACAACACAAGAGAAACGTCACAGCTGCGTTGATGTGTTTATCTTCACAGTCTAAGTAACCTTTACAGTGTTCACATTAACGCTTGCTGTGGGATTGATGCATTAGTCAGCTGTGATATTATATATCAAATATCTATGAAGCTTGTTTCTGCCATGGAATAATACAATTAAAAAGGTAACTGTGACTTTTTATTTCACAATTTTTACTTTATATAAGATATGACCTTGTTTTATCCTGTGGTGGAAACGGCTCTTAGCTCTTGTGTGTGTTTACCAGTCGTGGAGAGACAGATGCTCCTGATTCAATCCACATGCTCATATTTCACCTGCAAAGGGAACAATCTTCAGCTGTCAGTATTCAGAGCCAGAACATTTCAGACATTCGCTGACTCGGTCCAAGAGAACATGAGGTTTGGTCGCAGCTGATGGAGGGAACAGTGTTATTCTGAGCGACTCTGCTGCAGTAAATACTTTCATTGAGCTTGTTGAATGTGTTGAAGGCCAAATGCAGAGACGTTTAACACAATCGTTCTATGAAAAGCCTTTCGTGACTGTATTATATCTCTGAATGTGCGGTCAGTTCAGTTTACACTAGTGCTGCAGGCCTCATTTATTCCGTTTTCACTAATGAATGATATTTGCTTCATTCCAAACACACACGTGATGATGATGATGATGATGATGATGATGATGCTGCGGTAGAAAACAAACAAATGTTGCTCTTAATAATGTGTTTGTGTGTTGTGGATTGCTGCATATTTATTGGTTTATCTTGGTTTTAATCTGAGCGTTTGTGTTGACTATCATAGTGAGTAGATCTACTAATGAATATATAAACACATTACTCCACTGCATTGTGACGGTTGTTAACATATAAACAATAAAGGTTTATTTCTAAAGTTTCTCTTCGTTCTGTATCAGTGTGTTTAATAACGATGATCTGTTTCTATATTGAGATCACATGCTTTTGAGTTATCTAATAAATAATGAAACCTTTTTTTTTTTTGCATTACTTGTTTTTTAAAAAACAAAAAATATATATATTTTGCTGGGAACCAAACTTTTTTGGTTCTCTTGACTAACACTGTCATTTCAACAAGTCCATGAGAACCAAACTGTCTGGTGGATTTTTGGGTGGACTGTTCCTTTAAAGCAGTGATGTGCTCACACACTGGATCCAGCACAGATGATGTGTGTGTGTGTGTGTGTTCAGTATACTGAGTGTGTGTGTGTGTGTGTGTGTGCAGTATACTGAGTGTGTGTGTGTGTGTGTGTGTTCAGTAAATTGAGTGTGTGTGTGTGTGTGTGTGTGTGTGTGCAGGATGGCAGTGGTGTTCTGCAGCGCAGTGGTTCTATCGCTCGTCTCAGAGATGATGTGTGTGTGTGTGTGTGTGTGTGTGTGTGTGCAGGATGGCAGTGGTGTTCTGCAGCGCAGTGGTTCTATCGCTCGTCTCAGAGATGCTCTGCGCAGGAGCAGTGAGATGCTGGTGAAGAAACTCCAGTTACACACACCTCCAGACACACACTACAACAAGTATGAGCACACACTTTATACTGATTATTATTTAGCATTTTCAGTATACTTCATAATTCTTTTGGTAGTTTATATTCATTTAGTTTTGTTGTCATTTGCTTCTCATGTTACTTTAGTTAATAAAATATTTTTTATTGTTTTAGTCTTTAACTTGATCAAGTAAATGAGTTTAGATGAGTTCTGTTGTCGACAGATGAACACAGACTCTGGAAGAAAACCTTCAGAAACTGAACAGATTTGATTTACAAATGTTCTTCTGCTGTAGATGAACAGGGCTTTGGGTTTGAAGACGTTCATGTGTGTTTATCTCTGTAGAATGAAACGCACCGCTTCACTAAACGTCCTGAACAAGACGGGAGACGAGTCCTTACAGGTAACTGATATCACTGAAACAGTCTTCTAGCAATTACACAAAAAGTCAGATCGGCAAGATATAAACTAAAAACTGAGAGGAAAAATTTAAAACTGAGATGTAAAGTTGCAGTTATGTTTACAAATTTAATTCTGTAATGTAAACAAGCTTCCATATTAAGAGAAAATCTAATAAGAGTTTATCCAGACGCAGATGATGTGAATGGCTCAGATCAGCTTTATTTAGAGAATGATTGAGAGTAACAGCAGGAACATGAGTTCAGGGAGCGGATGCTGAGTCAGTGTTGAGTCCATGTCTTCCTCACCTTCTGCTCTGTTCTGTTCTGCTCTGTTCTGGTCTGGTGTTCAGAGTCTGTGCGGCCGGCGGCTGAGAGACACTCGAGGTTTGAGCTCCAGTAATGTGGATCTGTACAGCAGCAGTTAAACCAGACCCGAGCGGCTGCTGTTACCTGAAGAAGACATGAATATGCCCTGGACACTGGTCAGGGAGCACATTAGTGATCAGGAGACGTGTCTTCTGCTGTCCTCACACTATACATGTGCTGTATGATGAGGATTTACGGGTTAACTGATGTGAGCGAATGTCTATATCTCTCCGAGGAAAGGAGTTCTTTCTTTTCATCTGGTTTGGGTTCATACTGGATTTAGAAACTCATTAAGAAAAAGCAGAATTGAAGAGAACTTGCTGTGCTGAAATTATGAAGATCACAATGATCAACACACACACACACACACACTGTGCCGTTTCTCTTTTAATGCTCAGGCTGATGCTGCGTCTCTTAAAGGTCACTATATCATGAATATTCAGCTCACTGTATAAAGATGTCAGACTATATCTACAGACATGACATAACTGGGTCATAATCTGTAAATGCTGCAAGATTACACATAAAACCACTGATGTCTGTTATTTTCCTGTTTCTTTACAACAGCGACTCGCTTCATTTGAGGAGTCCCTGATTTCACTGCATGCAAGTCTTAATATTGTCATGGTATCGGGGTTTTCCTTTTTTATTATTATTGCATGAATATTATCAGAATATAGATCATTCAGGTTTATGGATTATGGATTTTGTGGTGGTGTAGATGTATTATGGGTGATAAATGTATTGTAGAAAGCAGAACAGACGCACTGAGGATCTTGGTGGTTTTACACTGGATCCTAGCGGCTCTCAGACCTGGATCTGGGAGAAAATGCTTCTGTTCGTTTGAGATGATGATATTAGTGATGCACACCAATGCATATTTATTGAACTCATTGCTATTTGCCATCAAAGCGTTTGTTGTTAAAGATGTAGCCCACAGCTGTCCTTCATGCATTGGGCTGAGACATCATGAAGTGCTGTTTCTGATGTTTGTGTCTGATCTGAGGTTCTCTCTGGTTCTCCAGGAGCTCGTCAGTGTGGATTCAACCTGCAATAAACTGTTACCATTCATGTCATTTACTTGTTACCATCAGTGCCATTTATTTCTGCCCAGATGTGTTGATAATAATACATTAATGTTAATAAATTGTGAAGATTTTTACACTCTTCTCCAAGATCGCTTCTTTTTTAAAGATTTGTCATTGTAAAATTGCATCAGCATTGCATCAGTGTCTCATCAATGGATGCTATACTTGGGGTTCGCGAATCATCAGTTCGGGAGTTCGTAGCAGGGTCGCAAATTATTTGAATCAGTTCGAGTTTGTAGCGGGTTCGCGAATCATTTGAGTCAGTTCGGGAGTTCAAAGCGGGTTCGCGAATCATTTGAGTCAGTTTGGGGGTCGCAAATCATTTGAATCACTTCGGGAGTTCGGAGCAGGTTCGTGAATCAATTGTTCGTGGATGTTTCGACGTGGAAAGCAGTTCGGAATGGAAATATTGATATTTTATTTGTTAACAACATACTTGTTGTACCTTAAAATCAGAAAATGTTATGAAATTAGAGAACTAAGCCAATAGAGTTCAGAGTGTGATTCATTTGAGTCAGTTCGGGAGTTCATAGCGGGTTCGCGAATCATTTGCGTCAGTTCGGGACTTCAAAGCGAGTTCGCGAATCATTTGAGTCAGTTTGTGGATCGCGAATCATTTGAATCAGTTCGGGAGTTCAAAGCGAGTTCGCGAATCATTTGCGTCAGTTCGGGAGTTCAAAGCGAGTTCGCGAATCATTTGAGTCAGTTTGGGGATCGCGAATCATTTGAATCAGTTCGGGAGTTCAAAGCGGGTTCGCGAATCATTTGCGTCAGTTCGGGAGTTCAAAGCGAGTTCGCGAATCATTTGAGTCAGTTTGGGGATCGCGAATCATTTGAATCAGTTCGGGAGTTCAAAGCGAGTTCGCGAATCATTTGAGTCAGTTTGGGGAAAGCGAATCATTTGAATCAGTTTGGGGTTTGTTTTAATGATGTGCTTTTTAACAGTATCAAGTATATTCAAAAACTAAACAAATTGTGCCTAAAAAGTGCACGCATCTAATGTAAAGTTACATGATGAAGTCATACTCGTGCGCGTGCACGTGCATTTTGAGTGCGTTCCTTCACTGCATTATTCTGTGTATTGAGTGTACTGTGTATTATTAAATGTTGTAGAATAATGTAATATATGAATGAATAATATCCTAAAGAACCTTTTTGCCAAAAGGGTTCTTTCTTGTCATTATAGAACCTTTTTAGCATCAAAGGTTCTTTGTAGTTGAGTAAAGAACCCTATGGTTCTATATAGAACCCCAATGAACCCTTTTTTCTAAGAGTGTGTTGTCATAACGTTCACCTTGGAGATTGAAAATGTTTCTTTTTTGAGACCCCATGAGCCCAAATTCAGACCCAGAACAATAAAACCCACAGAAGAGGTGGAAGTTCAAAGGAGGAATCTTTATATTACCAAACTGCAGCGAGAGGAAGAGTAGATATAAGTCATGATCTGCAAGATTAACCACAATCCAGTGATGGAGTACTCGAGTCCGACTCCAGTCACTTTTCTTTGGACTCGAGTCCGACTCGAGACTCCATTCTCTGGACTCGTGACTCGTGGACTGATGACTCGTACTTGGACTCGGACTCGAGGATATATAAAATCAGACTTGAACATTCATTACGTTGTTTTTGACTAAAAATGTTATAAACTCTCCAGATCACACAGATGGCCAGTCCGTCCCTGTTGTTCTTTGCTCGTCTTAGTTAACACAATAACTAATGGAACCTTAATGTAAGGTGTCCATTATTATTTTTTTTTTTTATTGCGAAACCTGCACTTCTTTAATAATGATCCTTCCTCAGTGAAGTCGAGCAGCAGAAGTTATGTGGCAGGACTAATATTACTGACCTATTTTGGGGTGAAGTAAATAAGAAAGACTAGTTTCACACGTCACTGTTTATTACAGTGCATTCATCATTTGCTGGGTTTTAAAATAAAAATAAAATATATGTTTTTATTCTGATTTAATTATTAAAATGCCTTTTAATGGGCTGCTCAGAGTCATCACATCAAGTGCAGCCATGAAACCCTTCGAAAGAAACCAAGTCATCCGTGCTCAGGTGAAGCGTCTCTCGGTGTTTCCCGGTGTTTCCCGGTTCTGCCAGCGGGATGCAGCATTGGACGCGTTTTCCCGGAGAGAGAGGAGCGCGGAAACCGGAAGCTCCGGAGAGAGAGAGAAAGCGAGAGAGAGCGAGGGAGAGAGAGAGAGAGAGAGAGAGAGAGAAAACCAACCCGGGACCGAGTAAAGTGAGCTGTTTCCGACGATCCGCTGTGCGCCGACAGTCTGACCGGAACACGGAGATCACCGCACCTCACCGGGACTCATCTACCGCCCCGAGCTCACTCCGCGCCGCGTCAGCTCAGTCCGGTGTTTGCGTGTCGTGAAGGAGAATAATCGCACTCTGTGAACGCGTCTGACCCGTGGCGCACCTGCGCGTCCCCGGAAGACATGCACGGATCACCGGGGACCGACACCCACAGGAGTTCCGCGCTCCGCACCGGAAGACGAAGATCCGACGCTCTGCTGGCCATCATCGTCATCGTGTGTCTGAAAGGTAAGAGCTTCAGCTCGAGCTGTAACGCGTCGGTGACGGTAGAGAGACCGATCTGGAGTTCAGCTGAAGTTATGTCCGGTTTGATTTCCAGCATCTAATCAGAGAGAGCTTGTGTAAATGAGCTTCATATCTCCAGAAACCAGATTCATATCGATCAGAAATCAGTGTTCATCATCACATGTGCCTCGGTGATCGTGTGTGTGATGACTGGAGCAGAAGAACAATCACACACACACACACAAACACACACACACACTGATCGATCAGCATCATGAACACACACTCATTACTGTATTAAACATGTTCCTCTGATTATACTCCTGTAAAAACATCTTCATGGGTCCTGAATGATATAACTGGAGAAAAATTATTTCATGTACTGCTTCACTGCCCATAGCTTCTCTCATGATGAGTGTGTGTGTGTGTGTGTGTGTGTGTACCCACTTAACCATATTTTGGGGACAAGCTTGTACCCAAAAGTGAGATACATCTGTCAAAATCTCCAAAAACCTTCCTTTGGGGCCCTCCTCATTTGTAAAACTGGTATAAATATAAAGTAAACAAAGTAAAAAAAAATGTTGTTTAAATGCATAAAGTTTTCTGTGAGGGCTAAGATTAGGCCATAGAATAAAAACCAACATGTTTCAGAAAGACGGAGGATGTACATTAGATGGAAAATAATGTTTTTTGACACATAAACATATTGTATTATGCCAAATACACAAAACACTTTTTTAGCAACGTCATTTTACCCATTTAAAATAAAGTGATTAATATAGATTTAAAAATAAGTTTAAATCGTACACCTGGTTTTAAATGATTAATACAGTATTATAGTGTGTAGGAAAAACACAACAATAATGTCATCTAAATGAAATCTTGTATAAAGCTGAGATGTGACAGGGTTTCTTAATTCTCCCTTCCTCAAAGCCTTAATAACTCTTAATGTACAGTCTTGGCATTAACTGAACATCTTCCTCCGTGTTTGTCTCGTTTCCCAGGTCAAACATCGAAATATCTTTAAATCAAAAACATTTTCTGTTGAGAAACTGATCGAAATGAAGCCGAGAGCTACAGATGAAGCGAGTGCTTCCTAAACTGAGCTGTAGACGTCTGTGTCAGCACGATTTATTCCTGATATCTGTCAGCCGTCTGTCCTCTCAGTCCCTCAGGAAGGAGCTCGTCCGTCTGTCAGTGTTAATGGAACACTCCATTTCATCATTTTACAAACATGTTTCTGAAAAAGCGCTCCATGAATGATGTTCAGGTGATGGTTTCGTGCTGCTGTGAGATGTTTATTAGAGCTCATTCTTCAGAGGATAGATGATGAGACGTCTTTCTGCTGCTGTTTGAAACCTTCCTTTCTTTAGACTGAACCTGCTCTGTGTTGGTGTGAGATGATTCCTGACCGGCTGAGTGTGTTATATGACGTCACACATTGACCTCTGGCCATCAGAACACTACTAATCCACTTTACAGGAGTATAATCTGATTATGTGTGTAAGGAGCCACTGAAGAGCGACGAACACTCGAGCGCTCTGCCAGTGTTTGTCAGATATGATCAGATGAGAGTTGTGAGATGTTTGAGATGTTTGAGCTGATGTGAGTACGCCGGGCTGGATGACGGATCCAGACACACACTTCTGCTCCAGCAAGCCCTCCTCGCTGTCTGTATGATGATGTTTTATGTATTTGGGTCAGCCATATTCACCACCTCCTGAGAGTGGTTTGTTTAGAAATGTTAAATATATTCTCACTTGTGTTCTAAAGCACAGGAAGTGTTGTTTCTGACGCTGAGGCTGTGATGGACGTAATAATGAAGCGTTTAGAGGACGTTTGTCAAGCGTCCAGCGCGACTCAATCCTGTGAATGAATGTCGGATTAACCCTTTCCTCACCGAGTTCCCCTGAGCCTCTGTTAAACACGCGTGGTGTGTGATTACTCGTGTAACGAGCGTGACCCCATCACTAACGAGCCTCCTCCTGGATGATGATGATGAAGATGTGTGTGTTCCTCCGTCAGACCTCGTTAGTCAGGCTCCACCGGTTCTCCATCATCTGCAGCAGGTGCGAGATGAATGAAATCCTCCTTCATCTACAGCATCTTCAGCTTCATGAAGCGTTTCCTCCGGGCTTTATAACACCGACATGGGCTTCCAGTCTAATTATCTAAATATAGCTGCTCTGAATACAGCGCTGTGTGTTTTCTGCAGAGTTTAAAGTGTGTGTGAGACACAGACTGATGGAAGAAGCACACTCTCTGCTGAAGCAGTTACTGGGGAGAGCGAGACACTGCTCTCAGCCTCGTCCTGACCTGGTTGTGCTTCTCCCGCTGGGGAAACCACAGACTTCAGACGCTAATGGAGCCGAACATCAGAAGACTGCACTCTCCATCAGAGCGCTTCATGAGCCTCATTTCTGTATTTGTATTTATTTATTTATTAAGCACTTTTACACAACTTGTCATTGATCAAAGTGCTGTACAAACACATAAACAATCATTAACACCACATGTAAATAACCTGTTTGTCGTCGTCGTTCCTCCGTGCTGACCCGAGGCTCTCAGGCGAGCGGATTACTGGAGCGCACAGGGGCCTGATACTGACACCAGGGGCCCGGCGTCGCTCATCTCCATCACAGATAGCATCTCAAACACTGCAGACGTTTGCATGAGTGAAGCGTGTGAATCTGTGCGCTGGCGTGTTTTGATCGTTGCGTGCCGTGTTTGCAGCGCTGGTTAATAAAGCGTGAGTAGATGCGGAGCTATGTTTGATCGCCCGCAGCGCTGGAGCCACTCGGCTGGAATATTTGGTTCAGTGGCTTTCTAGAGAGCATCTCTCGGCCTTCCTGTGTGTGTATCGACTTCCCTCCTCTGAAGACACTGAGCCGTGTGTGTGTGAGAGCGTTTCTAGCGCTTGATGCATCGCTGCTCCAGGCTCATCTGTCACTGTAACGTTTCAAAGGATGTAAACCAATAAAAGTGTCATCTACAGTGCTTCATACCACACAGCTTCTTTCAAAGTTCAGCTGCTTACATTTTCAAAAGTTGATTATTTTGACACCATAAAAGAAAAGAACTGCACACACAAAATGCCAAATACCTCTCCTCTCTTGCACATCTCTTGTAAAAAATAAAGCACTGTGTTAAAACTATCACAAACACATCTCAAAAACAAACAGTTGTCTTATGTTGCAAACACCTTTGCCATAATGTGATTTGTTTGGATATATCATACACACAGTTATTCAAAGTCTAAAGCTGTTCTTTCACGAGCTCCTGTGTACAGTTCTGTTCATGATGGAAAGTAATTGGCAGAGAGATGTTAAAAAATACATAAGAAACACAAGCACGATTGAAACTTACTGTAAGCATCTGTGCTGTGAAGACAGTATCACACAGAAGAAGAGAAACACATCAGCCGTGTGTAGTTGTGTAGATGTGTGTTCAGTGAGGAGTTAGTCAGGCTTTTTGATTGACTGGGTTTGAAAAGGAGATCAAGATATTTCCTCTTACGTGTGTGTGTGTGTGTGTGTGTGTGTGTGTGTGTGTGTGTGTGTGTGTGTTTTATAGAGAATTGTGTGTTGTTTGGCAAAAAGTGTTTTATGAAATTGAAAACCGACTCAAGGGTTTTCAGGTAGTGGGCGGAGCCAATTCACAAACGGTAGCCTCATTGGCTGGCACTCACCTATTATCATCCCTATTTTGCTTTGAGCAAATCAGTTCAAGCGAACGCACAAAACCTGATTAATATTCATGAATCCAGTGGCTCGTTAATCCTTAGTGTGTTATTAGTAGAATTCGTATCACTATATTTTTTTTTTTTTACAGAAATGCTGAATGACCAAAAAAGCAGCACCACACATCCAGTTAAAATGTTCAGTTAAAATGACTAATATGGGTTGAAACATGGTTATCAAGTTTATTTCTAATTAATAAAGTTTGAGTGACTGATGTTAATAGTGTACTTTCAGATATTTAAAAACTGTGGCATTTTAGCTTTATATAGTCCGGCAAGAAAACTTTTTAAAATTTACTAGCCAATGGCGATTCACTTGTTTGTGTGTGTGTGTTTGTTATAATAATGCATAATATTTACTATTTCTTATCATTTATTTGTTCCTCCATGCACTGGACACTGTTCTCCATGTCTTGCTGTAGTGTCTAATGAAGGATCTGTTCTGTGTATGTTATTGACTAATGTGTGATTTGAAAGCTTTGTTTGATTTCGAGCACAGGTGAAATGGTTTTGAAGCGATCGTTTGTTTTAGTCAGTGCTTCTGTGAATTAAGTTTGAAGGTTTGGATTTGTGTTAAGGTTTTGAGGAAATGTGTTACGTTTTCAAGGAATGTGTTTTAGCAATTTAACTGTAATAGCCAGATTTATTTCTAGTGGCATTAAACTGTGCCGTCTCAGAGACTGGACTGGTCTGGACTGAGGGGGTCATTATTCACAATGACAGAAATAAGATGCTCTGTAATTGACCTTTGACCTTCCTCTTTGGTTACCATGGTAACATGCCAACATCACCACGCTCAACTGGCATAGGCTTTATCTTCTGGCTGTTTGTCAGGGTTTGCTCTCTTGGCTGTGTTGAGGTGCATTATGGGATCATCAGCGGGTTGAACTTCCTCTGTTCATTAGCGAGAGCATTAGGCTCAGATGGGCTCCTGGCTCAGGGATCGTCCTGTATGGATTGTTTTCTGGTCTGGGTTTGCATTTGAACTTGATGCACTTTAAGGGCCGGATGGGAAACACAGAGCGCTTGGGAATGTCTGTGAGGCAGAACGGAGCCTAACGGCCCCTCGTTTCTCCCCAGGATATGGGTACATTTACCAAACCAGAGCTATTGTCTTGCCTGTATGGACAGAACACAAAAGTGAAAATCAATACGTCAATATGCTACGTGAAGTGGGGGGTGGGGGGGTTTGTGTGTGTGTGTCTGGTCTACCAAGTCTCTGCCTTTCTCACACAGAACAACCTTCTTGATGCTTCAGAAGTGGACATTCAGCTGAGACTGCCTTGCTCTGTTGTTGAAGTCCTAAGACTGGCCAGAACGGGATCCAAATCTTTAATACTTCTCCTGCTTGATGTCCGCTGCTTTTGACACGGGTAACCACCAGATCCTCCTATCAACCCTACTGGCAAAAGGCATCTCAGGAACCACACTTCAATGTTTTGAGTCTTACCTATCAGTGTTATCTTGGAGAGGTGAGGTGTCCAAGTCACAACATCTAACTACTGGGGTGCCTCAGGGCTCAGTTCTTGGACCACTTCTCTTCTCTGTCTACATGGCATCATTAGGTTCTGTCATTCAGAAACATGGCTTTTCATACCACTGCTATGCTGATGACACTCAACTCTTCCTCTCATTCCATCCTGATGATCCGACGGTAGCTATTCGCATCTCAGCTTGTCTAACTGACATTTCTTCCTGGATGATGGACCATCACCTTCAACTCAACCTTGCCAAGACAGAACTGCTTGTGATTCCAGCAAACCCATCGTTTCATCACAATTTCACCATCAAGTTAGGCACATCAACCATAACTCCTTCAAAAACAGCTAGAAGCCTTGGAGTTATGATTGATGATCAGCTGACTTTCTCAGACCACATTGCTAAAACTGTCCGATCCTGCAGATTTGCTTTATTCAACATCAAGAAGATCAAACCCTTTCTTTGGGAACATGCTGCACAACTCCTTGTTCAAGCTCTTGTTCTGTGGCTGGACTATTGCAATGCCCTCTTGGCAGGTCTTCCAGCCAATTCTATCAAACCTTTACAATTAATCCAGAACGCCGCAGCAAGATTAATTTTTAATGAGCCGAAAAGAAACACGTCACACCTCTTTTTATCAATTTGCACTGGCTTCCAATAGCTGCTTGCATAAAATACAAGGCATTGATGTTTGCCTACAAAACTACCACTGGCTCTGCACCCATTTACCTAAATTCATTACTTCAGACTTTCGTGCCTCTAGAAGCTTGCGTTCTGCAAGTGAACGTCTCTTGATTGTGCCATCCCAAAGAAGCACAAAGTCACTTTTGCAGACTTTCAAATAAAAAAAAGTGAAGACATTTTTTTTCCCTCCTGGGTGGAATGACCTGCCTAACTCAATCTGAACAGCTTCACACATCTTCAAGAATCGGCTAAAACCACTTCTCTTCCATCTTTATTGGACCCTCTAACTTTAGCACTCACTATTCTAATTCTATTCTTTAAAATATAAATAAATAAATATCTAACTACCTTTCTAATCTTTTTGTAATCTATCTATTTTATTTATTATACAATTATAAAAAAAGACCTCTAACACTATCTCGCTCTATTATTTTTCTATTCTATCAGTTTTCTTTTTCTTTTTTATATTATTTAAAAGCCCTTGCTATGTATTCTGCATTTACGCTAACTGAGACTTGTTATAGCACTTATCATTGCTCTTTTGTTGTTTTTGATTGCTTCCATTGTCCTCATTTGTAAGTCGCTTTGGATAAAGCGTCTGCTAAATGACTAAATGTAATGTAAATGTCTATCTGTGTGTGTGTGTGTGTGTGTGTGAGAGAGAGAGAGAGAGAGAGAGGCTGTTTTAGACTGACAAATGTTTCAAGTGCAATGGAAGTGAAATTGCTGGTGAGGGGGAAGGGTCTTCAGTCGCTCATATCAGGTGAACCTTCAGTGCGCGCGCGTGTGTGTGTGTGTGTGTGTGTGTGTGTGTGTGTGTGTGTGTGTGCGTGTGTGTGCGTGTGTGTGTGTGCGTGTGCGTGTGTGTGTGTGTGTGTGTGTGTGTGTCTTTGGGTTTTAGAAAGGTTAATTCTCCCTTTCACAGACTAAAGCCTTAAAAATGTCTTATTTGACCTCTCATCTGTCATTTTGCATCAAATGTGTCTTGATTTATGAATCTTTAGACATTAGCACTGCAACACAGTGATGTGTGTGTGTGTGTGTGTGTGTGTGTGTGTGGTGACAGATTTTGAGCCTCAGGTCCGAAACACACTTGTGTTCATGAACAGATTGGCTCCATTTCACATCATTGTCCGTTGAAACCACCCTTGTCCATCGACCACCCTTCATTCGCTAAATCAACAATATTTCAGAATAATAACGTCTTTCAGAAGTAGTTGGAAATAAATATAATGGCTGTCACCGGATGACAGCAGATTCTGCCTGTGTCAGTTTTATAGACAGTAAAGGGTGCCGTCAGGGGCTTATGGGATATCGTCCTGACAGAGGTCATGTCCCCCTGGCCACCGTTCACAAACAATTCATATCTTACCCATCAGCCTCCTGTCTCTCCTGTTTCTCTTTCCTGCATTTATTCATGATTTCAGTCACATGATTCAGTGCAGACACAGTATAATGTGAGTGTGTGTTCACTGCCTTATACACTTACACACTGTGTGTGTCTACACATATAGATAGATATTGTGCTGACTCCATCATCATTAACTCTCTCATTGTGTTACTGATGGTGTTCCCATAATGCCCTGCTCCCGTCTCATGAAGTCATGTGTCAGCAGCTGAATATAAAGCGAGTGTGTGGAGGCTGCTGATGGGAAGGTGGATGTGCAGCATATGGAGATGAACTGACAGACAGATGAACCGTGTGTGTGTTTCTCTAGAGACGTGTGTTTTGGAGAAGAGTCACAGGAAGTACAGAGTCAGGGCAGGTGAATAATTAGCTGTCATCAATAACAGCCTCTCTCTCTCTCTCTCTCTCTCTCTCTCTCTCTCTCTCTTCTGAATGAGAGACAGCTTCTTCTGTCATTAGGAGCGAGTGTGTGAGTGTGTGTGTGTGTGTGTGTGTGTGTGTGAGTGACTAATTCTCTTACCATACCTTTAACTCAAGTTCCATATAAACTGATTAGCAAAAATTGAGTTTGGCCCAGTTCTTTGTTTCTGAGGTCCATAAAGCTTTGAGTTTTTTGGACCCAAATAAGTCTGCAGTGCCTGATGAGTTGGAACCATTTTTTCTAAAGCTAGCAGCTGTTGACTTATTAATTTAATCTTTTTATTTCCCCATGTGCAGTCCCGAAGATCTGGAAGTCTTTTGTTTCACCTCTTTTCAAAAAGGAGACTCACTGCATTTGAACAATTGTAGTTCAGTCTTTCATGTAGAACACAGTGTGTGCTTTTAAAAGATTGAACTTCATCTGTTTTGTGAGTTTTTAAAGGTGTCCCTCAGGGGTCTGTTCTGGGACCCATTTCATTTTCTTTGTATACAGTATTGTTCAAAATAATAGCAGTACAATGTGACTAACCAGAATAATCAAGGTTTTTAGTATATTTTTTATTGCTACGTGGCAAACAAGTTACCAGTAGGTTCAGTAGATTGTCAGAAAACAAACAAGACCCAGCTTTCATGATATGCACGCTCTTAAGGCTGTGCAATTGGGCAATTAGTTGAAAGGGTTGTGTTAAAAAAAATAGCAGTGTCTACCTTTGACTGTACAAACTCAAAACTATTTTGTACAAACATTTTTTTTTTCTGGGATTTAGCAATCCTGTGAATCACTAAACTAATATTTAGTTGTATGACCACAGTTTTTTAAAACTGCTTGACATCTGTGTGGCATGGAGTCAACCAACTTGTGGCACCTCTCAGCTGTTATTCCACTCCATGATTCTTTAACAACATTCCACAATTCATTCACATTTCTTGGTTTTGCTTCAGAAACAGCATTTTTGATATCACCCCACAAGTTCTCAATTGGATTAAGGTCTGGAGATTGGGCTGGCCACTCCATAACATTAATTTTGTTGGTTTGGAACCAAGACTTTGCCCATTTACTAGTGTGTTTTGGGTCATTGTCTTGTTGAAACAACCATTTCAAGGGCATGTCCTCTTCAGCATAGGGCAACATGACCTCTTCAAGTATTTTAACATATGCAAACTGATCCATGATCCCTGGTATGCGATAAATAGGCCCAACACCATAGTAGGAGAAACATGCCCATATCATGATGCTTGCACCTCCATGCTTCACTGTCTTCACTGTGTACTGTGGCTTGAATTCAGAGTTTGGGGGTCGTCTCACAAACTGCCTGTGGCCCTTGGACCCAAAAAGAACAATTTTACTCTCATCAGTCCACAAAATGTTCCTCCATTTCTCTTTAGGCCAGTGAATGTGTTCTTTGGCAAATTGTAACCTCTTCTGCACATGCCTTTTTTTTAACAGAGGGACTTTGCGGGGGATTCTTGAAAATAGATTAGCTTCACACAGACGTCTTCTAACTGTCACAGTACTTACAGGTAACTCCAGACTGTCTTTGATCATCCTGGAGGTGATCATTGGCTGAGCCTTTGCCATTCTGGTTATTCTTCTATCCATTTTGATGGTTGTCTTCCGTTTTCTTCCACGTCTCTCTGGTTTTGCTCTCCATTTTAAGGCATTGGAGATCATTTTAGCTGAACAGCCTATCATTTTTTGCACCTCTTTATAGGTTTTCCCCTCTCTAATCAACTTTTTAATCAAAGTACGCTGTTCTTCTGAACAATGTCTTGAACGACCCATTTTCCTCAGCTTTCAAATGCATGTTCAACAAGTGTTGGCTTCATCCTTAAATAGGGGCCACCTGATTCACACCTGTTTCTTCACAAAATTGATGACCTCAGTGATTGAATGCCACACTGCTATTTTTTTGAACACACCCCTTTCAACTAATTCAACTAATTGCCCAATTGCACAGCCTTAAGAGCGTGCATATCATGAATGCTGGGTCTCATTTGTTTTCTGAGAATCTACTGAACCTACTGGTAACTTGTTTGCCACGTAGCAATAAAAAAATATACGAAAAACCTTGATTATTCTGGTTAGTCACATTGTACTGCTATTATTTTGAACAATACTGTATAATAATAACATTTGCATTAATATTCCCAATGCTAGGTACCATCTTTATGCAGATGATACTGCTGTTTATCGCTGTGCTTCATCATTCTCACTAGCTCTTCGTTATTTACAGTCAGTGTTCACCGAGAACGCTCTTTAGTGCTTCATTCAGTGGGTGATCTCACAGCTCTTCAGCCGGCGTTTCCAGGAACTGAGGCCTCACCGGAATCAGACGAGCACACAGACATTATTAGACTGTGCTGAGCTGGATAATGACTGGAGTGAAGATGGAAGTGAGTTTGGCCTGCTGGAGGCTTTAGTGTCTAGGCTGTTCCAGCAGACCGTCTCAGTTCTCTTTCATTTAATCTCTTTTCCATATTCATCCGGAGTTTCTATGTTTTTCTTGGATCGTCTACATTCAAAGTGCTTTTCCTTCCATGGTTAATAGATGAGATTGGAAGTGAAGATCATCAGGCTCTTATCTGCTGCGCTCGTGTTTGATCGCCAGCTTCACGCTGTAATCTGCTGCCGATTGTTTTTGTTTCTACAGGCTTGTGATGAATGATGATGATGATCGTGTTTGCCGTGTGAAAGGCATTATCGTTAGAGAACTGCAGGAAACTGTTAACTGGGAGATTTGATGGACGTATAAAAAGCCTTTTTAGTATTTCTTTGTTATTCTAACATTTAATTCTAGCAATGCCCAAAAAAAAAACGAAACCAAAAAGCCCATAAATATTAACTTTTGTAATTTTTTTAAAATAATAATCATCACTTTATTATTTTTCTAAACTTATAAATTATTGTAGAATATATTATTATGAATTAAATAAAGTAATAATATCACAATAATAATATTTATTGTTTTATTATTCTTTTTTATTAAATTATTATTATGAAATACTTTACTGTTCCGTAGTATTATAGTGAAAATTTTTTTTATTTGTTTATTTTTATAATTTCATTAAAAAAATAATAATAATAACAAATATTAATGATAATAACTCAAAAAAATGCAATTAGATTAGTTTCACCAATGTGTTCTGCCTTTTTTTAATGAAATAATGCAGGTGACACTTGATGATTGTGCCATTGTTCAGACGTTTCTGGTTCACACTGCACCACAAAGTGACTTTATACACATTCAGAAGGCTTGAGCTGTAAAGAGACTCTGTTATTGAGATGTTAAAGAGAGGAGGTTTTGTGCGGTTCCCATCCGTCGCCATGTTCAGTCTTCATCCAGGTATCTTACGCTTGTGGTCCGGAGGAGATTATGAACAGGAGCTGGAAGATCATCATAAACACATGAATGATGACAGTACACACAGTGAACAATAGCGTCTTTATGCCTCGTCTCTGAAGGGCCCCGGGCCCCAGATGTGTCACGGGTAATGAGGCGGTAACGGAAGATTCTGGGTGGCCACACATTTACTGTAATGCTCTAATGGTTTCAGACATTTTTACTGCGTTGTTGTGATAACGGCTGGTCACGGTGACAATAGAAGCTTAATTTGTGGAGCCGGACGGATGGATGTGAACGGGTGAAGTGATGAAAACACGTCCCTCATGACCGAACGCAGCACTCGTTTAGGAGTTTAATGAGGGCGAGCTTGTTTCAACCTGACTTTCATCCCCTACTCTCCTTACTGTTCACTTCTGAGAAGTACATACAATCTAATGAAATTAAAACGAGAAAAGTTGCTTTGGAAACTGGTTGAAATCAGTTTTTTTTTTTAAATTTCAGTTAACATTTATTTTGTAACAGCAACAAAAAAAAGTTTTTAATGGTTTTTAGTTTTAGTTAATTATAATAACCCTGTTCTGATGTTAGCTCATGCAACATGCAGGTCAAATATTTAATTTTGTGTTTGTGTGTTACATGTTGATTGTTTTTGTTAAAATTATTTATTTATTTATTTTAATTCCCCATCTGGTAAATTTCGTCAACTCATAAAGCCCAGTTTGAGAAACCTTGATCTGTATCAGACTATATTACACCTTTATAGAAAAGTGATTGAAATAAATCTATATTGAAAACATGCACTACCAGACAAAATTCCTCCAGTCTTCAGTGTCACATGATCTTCAGAAATCTTTATAATATGATGATTTACTGCTCAAAAACGTTTCCTGACCCTACAGCTGCACATCACAGAAATAGAATACACTTTAACAGAGAGTCACACAGAAAACAGCTGTTTGAAATAGTAAAAATATTTCACAGTATTACTGTTTTTGCTAATTAACCCTAGTTAATGAATAATTCCTGAAGTATTTTCAATGACGATCAGTGGTGAATCCTAGAGTGCATTTGTGAGTGATTATCATTATAACTGCTCAGTCCTTGAGTTTGTCTGCAGAACAGCAGAAGGCCCACAAAGAGAGGAAGCAGATGGGATGCTTGTTGCCATGTCATCGTCACTGTACTGTACTGTACTGTAGTGTAGTGTAGTGTAGTGTAATGTACAGTGTGCAGCTTCAGCAGACTGATCCTCATCTCATTGTGTGAGAGCTGCTGAATGATCACAGTCACAGAACTGGAGCTGATGTTTGACCCAGGTTCAGATGAATAAGGAAACCCTCACTGCTCCACCATCAGTGTCCTGGGTTCTGGATGATCCTGTGATCGTTTACTGATCCTAGTGATGCTCTAAACCCATATGACTTTGTTCGTTTAACAAACCTGCTATCTTGTCTCCTTATGTGTTCAATAAAGCAGCTGTGCTTCCTCCAGTGCTTCCATATTGTCCTGAACATTTCTGATGTCATTTCATAGTATTTTACAGGTTGTCCAGATGAAATGCTTTAATAACACACAGATGTTCCATAAAAGTATGATTTTAAAAAGCAAGCATAGATGTGTGAGATGAGCTTCTCTGTGACTGTGCTGATCTTAAGACACGGACGGCTCTGATTCTGCCTGAAGCTTTTCTTCCACATGCCTGAATAATGTATGGAAGCTTTTAGTGGCCCACCTTAAGAGCTTCATGGTATTACAGGAAAAGATACAAAAAATAAAACGTCTTTGACGTTTGATACAGACACTCGATGTGTGTTGACATGTAAGACGCTCCGTTTTACATGTGATGTGACACGCTTGTCAGTTCATGCATCTGAAGACCTCAGTGCTTACATGACACTTAACCAAACCGGTAACAAGTGCTTAACTAACCCAGGAACAAGAACTTAACTTACCCAAGAACAACGCATAACCAACCCATGAATAAGTGCTTAACCAATCTGGAAACAAGTATTTCACTAACCCAGGAACAAGTACTTAACCAACCCAGCAACCATAAATGCAGAAATAGTGATGTTTTTACTCAGTATCAGTCATTTTAGTGATACTATTACATTTTCTCGTTTTAGTAAGTTTTTTGTAATTTTGTTGTGTTTTTGTCTTTTTAATTGGTTGTTTATATAGTTTATTTCTGTTTTAGTTTTGAAAATGAAAATGTTGCATTTTAGTTGACTTAAAAAAACACTTCTCAATATTTTTTTTCAGCAAATATCTAAGGATTCTTAAATCAAGATACTTATAACGACATAAAGATGTCTTGTTTTCCGAGGAACTGAAGCAAGGATTAATGAATTGAATGAATTGAAAGAGAAAGCACACTCATTTTCTGAGGCCAGCAGACATGTGTCCTGCTATTAATCATAAACTCACTTGACTTTATCTTCTGATCTTAAATCATTTTGCATCTCCAGTAAATCGAATGTTTAGAAACTGAGGAAGAACATCACGTTCTGCAGAATTAACTCCTGATAATGCTTTTCTCCTCTGCTCAGCTTGTTTACTAATCTAGTTTTGACTAATCCTGTCATTGTGTTTTATGAACGCTGTGATTTTCTGACAAATTGCTTGTTGATTGAAATTGATATTTGTGTGATACGTTGCATGGATTAAAGTGCTGAATGAATGCTAGTAGATGTAAGAGTGAGCGCACACAGTCAAACTCGTGTGTGATGTGATGACTGCTGATGGGATTGATGTGATGAGGTCTGTACTCTGTAGATGAGCTCAGAGCTTCTGATGATGATGATGATGATGATGAAGGTTGTGTTTGTTGTCAGTGCTGAAGCTCACGTGTCTCACTGTATCATTAATGAATGCAAACATGCTGTTCGGTTCTACACCGTTTGATTTGTCTCCACTCATGCATCTGTTGTGAGTGTGTCAGTGTTTTGTTCAGTAGTTTGACTGGTTCTCTGTGTGTCTCTCAGTCTTCATCATCCAGGCGTCTTCGCTCCGGTTCTCCGAGGAGCCGCAGTCTCAGGATGCGTTACACGGCCGCAGTGCTATCCTGCGCTGTGAGCTCAGCGGCCCGGAGGACATGCGCTTCTGGTGGACACAGGACGGCCGGCGCGTGCAGGACTCGACCCGCCGCTTCCAGGAGGGCAGTAACCTGAAGTTCACCGCGGTGGACCGTCACACAGACACCGGCAGCTTCCAGTGTGTAGCGTCCAGCAGCTCCACCGGAGACACCCTGACCTCCGCCAGCGCCTCCTTCAACATCAAGTGTGAGCAGAGCTTCAGCTGCGAGTGTGTGTGTGTGTGTGTGTCTCTGGAGACCAGACGTCACAATTCCAGTCATATCTCTCTCTCTCTCTCTCTCAGTTCATCCAGTGTCTCTCTCTCTCTCTCTCTCTCTCTCTCTCTCTCTCAGTTCATCCAGTGTCTCTCTCTCTCTTGCGTGTCATGTTGCAGTGATGGGCGTCTCGCCCTCAGCTGTGTAATTATTCCTGCTGTTATGTTTGGTTTCACACTTTTTTTCTGCATGAATCTTTTGTGGATTTTTAAGCACATTCAGCTTGATTTCATCTGTTTCAGTCACATTACTTTTACTCTCATCCACCATATTTATGAGTATTTACAGGGTAAAATAATGAAACACATGAACAGAGAGGCAATGAAAACAACATGTTTTTTAATTTAGTCTTAGTCCTTAAGTCAAATACCCTTTTTAGGTTTTAGCATTTATTTTTTTACTATTTTTTTACTAATTCTTTTTTTTTTTTTGTTAAATCAAAATTTAGTTGACTAAATGTTTTAGTTAATGAGAAGTTTAAAAAGTCAAATTTAGTCATGCTGCATAATGGTTAACAATTAATGCACAATTACTTAATATAAATAATAATAATAATAAACTTCTTTGTTAGAGAAACTTTGAATCGGGACAGACTTGTCTTTTAGTCTTTTACTGTAGTCATGGTTGTGGATGTTGTGGTGTGTCCTCAGGGCTGGAGAGGGGGCCGGTCACCATGAATGACCCCGCCTCAGAGGCGGAGCTAGAGGAGGCTGAGCGAATCGTACTGCAGTGTCACATTGATGGACATCCACGGTGAGCCCAGCCTTCTGAATTTATATCTTGCAAACTCAGAATTGTGAGCTAAAACTATTTTTTATTCCATGGCAGAAATGATCTTCCATAGATTAGAGATGTGTTTCTAATCATACTCTACTGACAAGATGTTTCTGAGCAGGCCGAGCAGTAAATGGTTCAAAGATGGAGTTCAGCTGGACAGAAAGGACCGGATCCTGACACTGACCAACATCAGCACAGGGGATTCTGGGATATACTCCTGCTGTGCTCAGAATGCTGCAGGAAAAGTGTGCAGTAACCACAACATCAGCCTCAGAATCATCGGTAAGATTATTAGAGGTGAATAGACACAAGCGCAGGTTCTTCTAGATTAGATTGGTTGTGTAGATCATATTAGAGTATCAGAGAGAGCATGTTTAGTTGAAGTATGTGTGAGAAGACATTGACTGCTTGTGTGTGTGTGTTCTGTAATGTTTGTCACCTCATGCGCAGCTAAACAGAAATGTCTGAAGTGTAACCCAACACCTCGGCTGGTCTGCCCACACACACACACACACACACACACACACACCTGCGATGCTCACGCATAGGGCTGGGTATCATTGCTGCTTCTTTCTTTTTTCATATCTGTCTGATATAGACGTGTCTGTCTGATCTACAGTGTGACATGATCATCAATTTTTTTAATTTTTTTACTTAAAATGAACATGCAAACACAAAATTAACTTGATGAAATTATCATTAAATACTGAACAGATCAGTATTTGACTTTAATGACTGTGAGTTGTTTCATTAGTAACTACATGAATATGTTTATTTAATGTGATGATGTTTATAAATGTGACTGTAAATCAGTGAAGGATGATTAGAATCACATCCTGCAGGAGCACAAGGATTAAACGGTGGGACGGTCGGATGAGTTTCTGTCTGATCCAGGTGTGCTAAAGATCAAAGGTCACATGGCACCTGACAGGTGCGGTCAGTGCTGTTAGCAACTGGCCATAATGAAAGGGGACGAGTAGATGATTGAGTGTGTGTGTGTGTGTGTCATACTGTATATTAATAAGATGATGGGTGACTCTTCTGTGTGTTCAGATAAGTCTGTTCCCCGTTTGCTGGTGGCTCTGGTGGATCAGGTGGTCCTTCGTAATGAGGAGGCCGTGTTTCACTGTCAGTTCAGAGCCAAGCCGCCGCCGCTGATCGAGTGGTTCCATGATGCAGAACCCGTCGTCAACAAATCAGGGTGAGATGCTTCATATCCTGAGTGTTTCCTAATGCATTCATCACTAGCAGACACTCAAACAGGCTCCAGCTCTTTACTGGACAGTTTTTACATTCTTTAAGTGTTGAGAGGATAAGGGTGAGTGGGAATTGACAGTGTGAGGACATTAAAATGACAAAAACAACAAAATGACCAAAACTTTAAGTAAAAATGAAAAAGTGTACAAATCTATGTACAAATCTAAACTTTCATTCATATACATACATATATATGTATGTATATCTGAAAATTTATTAATCTGAACTAAAAAATAAAAATGGTTAGAAACTCTATAGACTGTGTGATTCTATACATAAAGCTGTTCAAAAGGTCTGACCACCCACAGATTAATGATCCATCACTGGTGCATCATGGGAAGTGCAGTGAATGTTGGGGCATGTTCAGCAGGGATGCTCTGCTTTGATGCGTTAATAACATCCTGCACTAATCTCAACACTTTAAAACTGTGGCGTACTGCAGATCTCTGACTCCACGTGATCTCTGATCCAGATTCATGCTCATGACGTGTCCCGAAACATTACAGACCCTTTTCATTTCAAGCTTCATGTCAAATCAAGTCAAGTCACCTTTATTTATATAGCACTTTTAGGGCTGGGCAATATAGCCAAAAAAATATAGCAATATAATTTTTTTTTTCATTTCAGTTGATATCAATAATTATCACAATAAATGTCAGATCTTTATTTAAAGTTTAAAGCCAGACTTTTGCTCCAGATTGAAAGTTGTAGAAACCATTTTTTTCCTTAAGAAAATAAATATCTGAATATAAAAATGTATTACTTAGTTTCTGCATGTTCTAATGAGTGATATTGTTTCAAATCAAGAAACCGGTTTGGGTTGCCTGATAATAATAATAATAATAACATTTTTTATCTCTTAGAAATTTATATTCGCTGGCATCTTGAGTTAGGATGCAGAGGTACATTTTTGTTCATTATAAAAATCAGTAACATCTGTAAATATTGTAGCAACCTCAGTTTTATATCGTTATATTTATTCTGATCAAGTTTTTATTTATTTATTTGCACTTTGATCCGAGCGGATAAACGGTCCATGTGGTGTGACTCAAATGAGTCGCGCTGTTTAGTTTCACTTTTGGCACAATAAACATTATATTGAATATTTAACTATATCACAATAATTATCATTATCAAATTATGGCCCTGCCCTAAGTGATTTATACAATACTGGTTGTGTCAAACAGCTAAATGGATAATATCTGTCAATAATGCAAGAAGACTATTACGGAGTCATTTTTCAGTTAAAGTCAATTCATTGACATTTCTGTGATGTCATCATCCAGTTCAGGTCTCTTCCAATAGTGTCTGTGCAATCAAATCAAGTGACCGAAACTCCATCTGTGACAGAAATGGAGAAAAAACCTTGGGAGAAATCAGGCTCAGTCGGGGGTCAATTCTCCTCTGACCAGCATGATTTGGTTTAATTCCAGGCTGCAGCACCGGTCAGATTGAGCAGAGGACTCGTCTGGTTCCCGTGGTCCTGTGCCGATGAGGTCTTTACAGGGGATCTGTATCTGGGATCTAGTTGTCCTGGTCTCCGCTGTCTTTCAGGGCAGTAGAGGTCCTTTCTAGGTGCTGATCCACCATCTGTTCTGGATACGTACTGGATCCGGGTGACTGCAGTGACCCTCTGATCTGGACACAGACTGGATCTGGTGGCTACGGTGACCTCGGAACAAGAGAGAAACAGACAAATATTAGCGTAGATGCCATTCTTCTAATGATGTAGCAAGTACGGTGTTATGTGAAGTGTTTCCGGTTCCGGTTTACCTAATTAATGCAGCCTAAAAATCCTTTAACGGATTTGGATATTAAAAGCATATTAGTATGTTATGTGTATGCCAGGTTAAAGAGATGGGTCTTTAATCTAGATTTAAACTGCAAGAGTGTGTCTGCCTCCCGAACAATGTTAGGTAGGTTATTCCAGAGTTCCCTGCCAAATAGGAAAAGGATCTGCCGCCCGCAGTTGATTTTGATATTCTAGGTATTATCAAATTGCCTGAGTTTTGAGAACGTAGCGGACGTAGAGGAGTATAATGTAAAAGGAGCTCATTCAAATACTGAGGTGCTAAACCATTCAGGGCTTTATAAGTAATAAGCAATATTTTAAAATCTATACGATGTTTGATAGGGAGCCAGTGCAGTGTGGACAGGACCGGGCTAATATGGTCATACTTCCTGGTTCTAGTAAGAACTCTTGCTGCTGCATTTTGGACTAGCTGTAGTTTGTTTACCAAGCGTGCAGAACAACCACCCAATAAAGCATTACAATAGTCTAACCTTGAAGTCATAAATGCATGGATTAACATTTCTGCATTTAACATTGAGAGCATAGGCCGTAATTTAGATATATTTTTGAGATGGAAAAATGCAGTTTTACAAATGCTAGAAACGTGGCTTTCTAAGGAAAGATTGCGATCAAGTAGCACACCTAGGTTCCTAACTGATGACGAAGAATTGACAGAGCAGCCATCAAGTCTTAGACAGTGATCTAGGTTATTACAAGCAGAGTTTTTAGGTCCTATAATTAACAACTCTGTTTTTTCTGAATTTAGCAGTAAGAAATTATTCGTCATGCAGTTTTTTATATCGACTATGCATTCCATTAGTTTTTCAAATTGGTGTGTTTCACCAGGCTGCGAGGAAATATAGAGCTGCGTATCATCAGCATAACAGTGAAAGCTAACACCATGTTTCCTGATGATATCTCCCAAGGGTAACATATAAAGCGTGAAGAGTAGCGGCCCTAGTACTGAGCCTTGAGGTACTCCATACTGCACTAGTGATCGATATGATACATCTTCATTCACTGCTACGAACTGATGCCGGTCATATAAGTATGATTTAAACCATGACAATGAAATTCCAATAAAGCCCAAATAATTTTGTAGTCTACTCAAAAAAAATATTGTGGTCGATAGTGTCAAACGCAGCACTAAGATCCAATAAAACTAATAGAGAGATACACCCACGATCGGATGATAAGAGCAGATCATTTGTAACTCTAAGGAGAGCAGTCTCAGTACTATGATACGGTCTAAATCCTGACTGGAAATCCTCACATATACCATTTTTCTCTAAGAAGTAAAATAGCTGAAAAGATGCTGCCTTTTCAAGTATTTTGGAAATAAAAGGGAGTTTTGAGATCATTCTGTAATTAACTAATTCTCTAGGATCAAGTTGTGTTTTTTTAATAAGAGGCTTAATAACAGCCAGTTTGAAGGTTTTGGGGACATATCCTAATGACAATGAGGAATTAATAATAGTCAGAAGAGGACCTATGACTTCTGGAAGCACCTCTTTTAGGAGCTTAGATGGTATAGGGTCTAACATACATGTTGTAAGTTTAGATGATTTAACAAGTTTATACAATTCTTCCTCTCCTATAGTAGAGAATGAGGGGAACTGTTCCTCAGGGGGTCTATAGCATGCTATCTCATGCGATACTGTGGCTGTATGGTTATAATTTTATCTCTAATAATATCGATCTTGGAAGTAAAGTTCATAATGTCATTATTTTTGTGCTGTTGGGAAAGGTCTGTGTCTATTGATGCTTTATTTTTTGTTAATCTAACCATTGTATTGAATAAATGTCTGGTGTTTTATTGATCTAGCAGTTTTTAGAGCTCTTCTATAAGTAAAAGTCCTTTTCCTTCATGCAATATGAAATTCCTCTAGTTTTGTTTTCCTGCAGCTGCACTCAATTTTCCAGGCTACTTTCTTTAAGGTGAGAGTGTACTACTTATACCACGGTGTCAGACTGTTTTCCTTAACCTTCTTTAAGTGTAAAGGAGCAACTGTATCTAAAATGATAGAAAATAGAGAGTTCATAGTTTCTGTAACACCATCAAGTTATTAGATATGCTGAGAAATTAAGACAAATCAGGAAGATTATTTACAAAGCAGTCTTTCCTTGCAGAAGAAATGGTTCTATCATATTTGTAACAAGAATTAGAATTTGCAGCTTTAGCTATATGAAGTATACACAAGACTAGATAATGATCCGAGATATCACTCTGCTGTAGTATTTCAGCATTAATGTCAATTCCGTGTGACAGTATTAAATCTAATGTCGTCATGTATAAAGTCATGTATCTTTATCATGAAGAACTGTCCACCATTGACGTCCTTAAGATGTGATGGAATTAAAACCATACAAAAAAAAAAAAAAATTCTTACTTGAAATAAAATTAAACTAAAAATATACAGATATTTTATTTCATGTAGTTGCCAAGACTATTAGTGTAATTTAAAGTACAAAAAAAAAATTAACTAAATAAACTAATAAAATTTAATAACAAATATATAGAAATGTAAAAAAACAAAAAAAAAACAAGAAAATGTCTAAAACATTAGCTAAAATTGAAGTGTAGACAAAAGATTACAAAAGGTTAATATATAGACATTAAAAAATAATTAAAAATGACAAAAGCAACAAAATTACTAAAACTTTAAATTCAAAGTGAAGTCAGAAAATATAAAAATGAAATATAATTACAAATGTTAGTATTATTCAGGATTGTTCACAGGCGGCTCATCATGTAATTCAGGGAGACTTTATCAGTTGTGTTTGACATCAATAAGATCTGATGTTGGATATCTGCAGTGTAATCTGTCTGGGACTGTAAATATGTTTGATTCTGCTCTCATCTGACTCATGCTTTCAGTTGTTCGTCAGCTTGAAAGTGTTCAAACACGTCTTCAGCAGTAACACACTCAGGGGATTCTGGGATTGCAGGCGTTTGCCTCTATTCAGACTGTGAATCTGAGCGTTAGATTGTGTCTGAAACCTTAAACACACACCCGTGACCCACATACTTCACTTAGCAACAGTAAACACAGCTCTAATCAACACTAATCAACTCATTTGTGGCAGAATTGTTTGTATTCTGGTTATTAATAAAATTAACAATGTATTGTGTTTTTTGTTGAATTCTGTAAAATTGTGATTTTACTATTTTAATTACATTTTATGGTGATCTTGCAGTGGTTTATTGCTGTAACTAACCGTGTGTGTGTGTGTGTGTGTGTGTGTGTGTGTCAGGGTCGTGGTGTACGCTAACGGCACACTGCACATCACTCAGGTGAAGCAGCGCAGCACAGGTGTGTATAAATGTGTGGCTCAGTATGGAGAAAACAAACAAGTACATGTGGAGGCAGCTCTCAGGATTGCAGGTGAGAGAACACACACACACTCTCACACTCACACTCACACACTGGTATTCCTATCATTATGGGGAGCATAATATCATAGGCATAATGGTTTTTATACTGTACAAACTGTATTTTCTAGCCCCGTCTTATGACTGATTTATAAAAGTCTTTTTAGCTATTTAGATAATATCTCACTAGTGGGTTGTCAAATATATATAGCTTCATCTCTTCAAATAATCTAGAGATTTTCTTCGTGACCTGGATAAAATCAGGTGATCCAAGTCCTCATTCTGAACTGGTTCCCCTGAGTATTAATTTTTTTATATTTTCCATTTAACACTCCGGAGAGGCGGACTCGTGACTGTTTTCAGGAATAAAGTACAGTGTCTCTTATCTCCAACGGCTTCAGAATTTCAAGGAGGTTCAAGAAATACACTTAAAATGTCCTCATGTTGTTTTACTTCTATTAATTGATTGCCCCCTTCATCTAGTAATTTTATACAGTAAATGAGTTTGCTGATCTTTTAGGGGATGTCTTGACTAGATATGATCATATTTTGATTCTGTTACATCACATCTAGATGTTGATGAGCAGATACAATATTTTATTAGCAAATGCTCTGACATTTTGGACTTAAGCTTGTTTATCCCTGAGGCTCAGGCTTGGATCAACAACGATATCTGATCATTACGCCATTAATGCAGACGGCTTTAACATAAATGGGAAAAGATAGGCTCCAAGTATCATTTGAAATGCTGAGTGTTTCCCTACATAATTTCCAAAAGGCTGTTAGGGCATAAATTTTAATCTGATATCATTGTGGAAAAACTCAAATTGTACTAAAACTCTCTTCTCGACTATTAATTCTGTCCGAAATCCTACTATAAAGGCTTTATCTCCTCTTTTGATTGTGAACATTTTCTTAACTTCTTTTCTGACAAAATCAATACATTTTTCCCTCAGTACAGTTTTGAAATGCTTCCAATTTTTTTCTGTCAAATAGAAGTTTTTTTTGCAGTTTCGGTGTCCAATCATCCTTAGTGGCTCAACTTACTTGTGGTGTACCCCAGGGATCGGTTTTAGCACCGTTATTATTCTCGTTATGTATGCTACTACTGGAATAAATTATGTGTTTGCCGCATGTCTCACAAACACCATATCACACAAACAAAACTGAATGTTTAACAAAAAAAATAAAATAATGTAAAAACAGAAAATATCTGTTCTGAGATGCGGTGTTGTTTATGTCTCTAGAGATCGCAGATATGGGCGAGCGCATGTTCCAGGTTTTCTCTGCGGGACGCAGTGAGCGTGTGCGCTGTGATCCACCGCGGGGTCAGCCGGAGCCGGACGTGTGGTGGGAGCGTGCGGGAGCTCGAGTGGCGTCTGAGGGTCGAGTCCATCAGCGGGACGGAGATCTGATCTTCAGCCCCACGGACGCATCAGACTCGGGCGTCTACACGTGTGTCGCCCGCAACACGGCCGGACAGAAGCAGCAGGAGCTCGTGGTCACAGTAGCCAGTGAGTGAAACACCAA
>NC_068383.1:935755-960755 GCF_023724105.1 Carassius gibelio
TGTGTGTGTGTGTGTGTGTGTGTGTGTGTGTGTGTGTGTGCGTGCGTGTGTGTGTGTGTGTGTGTGTGTGCAGGGCGTGGTGTGTTCGGCGAGGTGTTTCTGGCTAAAGCGAGGGCGATGGAGGAGGCCGAGCCGGAGACGCTGGTGCTGGTCAAGAGTTTGGAGAGTCGAGAGGAAACGCACCGAGCCGAGTTCAGACGAGAGCTGGAGATGTTCAGCAGACTCGATCACGCTCACGTCGTGCGACTGCTGGGAGTCTGCAGAGAGACACATCCTCATTACATGATCCTGGAATACGTGGATCTGGTACTAAACACATCTGAACTCCTTCATTAATTATTAATTAATTAACTCTTATATTAGTTTGGCTCATGTACACACAGAACACTTCATTAGCAGTATCAATCATATAAATCAGCATACACAGCATTTCTGTTTGAATGTGTAACTTTTCATCCCTTGAGCTGGGATTCAATCTGTTTGTCTAACTGTATTCTTTCATACAGTACAGGGTTTGTGTTTCTTTTTGGATCTGATTGATCCCAGGCCTCACTTTTTGAGTGAATAATTACCAAAAACTATGCACAAATCATTTTTTTCCACTCTAAAACTGAGCTCAGGAAAAATAAAATCCTCTTTGGTTCACAATGAGCAGAAGATTAAGATTAAACTTGCTTCATCACAACATCATCTTTATTGTCTTTATAAGCGGTCAGTCGATCTTCATCAGGATTTATCCAGGTTTCATGTCTGTATTAGACTTTTATCAGCTACACATGATGATTTCTGTTTGAATGCATGTTCATATGTGTTTATGATGTAGTAAAGTGTGTTTTAGTGAAGTGGTGCTGATGTGAGTGCTTCTCTCTGGTTTTTCAGGGAGATCTCAAACAGTTCCTCAGAATATCAACGAGCAGCGATGAGAAACTCAAGCCACATCCCATCAGCACTAGAACTAAAGTGGGTTCCTCCTGCGACTGTGGATCTATCATTGAAGCATCTGTGTGTGTGTGTGTGTGTGTGTGTGTGTTTAATGACTGCCGTGGCTCCGCAGGTCTCCATCTGTGCTCAGGTGGCTCATGGGATGCAGCACTTATCAAACAGAGGTTTTGTGCACAGAGACCTGGCGTCCAGGAACTGTCTGATCAGCGGACAGAGACGGGTGAAGGTGTCTGCGCTCAGTCTGAGTAGAGACGTCTATAACAGGTACCAGCTCCTCCAGTCCACGAGAGATCATTACAGAGCTGTGAGAGCCACTGTCAGTGCTCACCTGTGTGCAGAGCGCCATCTAGTGTTGATGAAGCGCAGTCACGTGTGCTGACGTGTGTGTCTCTCTCTCTCTCTCTCTCTCTCTGTGTGTGTGTGTGTGTGTGTGTGTGGGTGTGTGTCTCTCTCTCTCTCTCTCTCTCTCTGTGTGTGTGTGTGTCTCTCTCTCTCTCTCTCTCTCTCTCTCTCTCTCTCTGTGTTCAGTGAGTACTATGAGCACGGGCAGGTGTGTATCCCGCTGCGCTGGCTGCCGGGTGAGAGTGTGTTTGAGGGAGAGTTCTGCAGTAAGTCAGACGTCTGGGCGTTCGGGGTGCTGATGTGGGAGGTGTTCAGTCTGGGCGAGCTGCCGTACCCCACACTCAGTGACCAGCAGGTGATGGAGGGTGAGCAGACGATGATCTGAACTGTGTGATCTGTGACTGGTGTCTATCTGTCATGTGTGTCTCTGTGTGTGTGTCTCATGAGTGTCTCTCTGTGTCTGGTGTTCCTCAGGTCTCCAGGCAGGTACTCTGCGTTTGTCTCCTCCAGTGAACTGTCCTGCTCATGTCTGCAGTCTGATGAGCCGCTGCTGGGCGTCCAGCCCTAAAGAACGGCCCACGTTCAGCGAGATCCTACAGACTCTGACTGATGCCTCCTCAGACACCAAACTCTAGAGGATCACGACTGCCATCAGAGACTCGATCACACACATTTCAGACGTGAGAGTCTGCTTGGAAACAAACACACTTCTGTCCCATTAATGATCTGTTTACACTAATGAAGAAGCTCCTTCCTCTTGCTGGAGCCTCAGGGACCCCGAGGATGACCTTTGACCTCTGCAGCGCAGGACAATCACAGATCCATCAGGTTACAGACACAGAACGAGGTCATGCTTGTGTGTGTGTGTGTGTGTGTGTGTGTTCACAGGATGATGTCGTGTCACGAAACACAACATTAGTGGAATTCAGTGACTTCAGTAGTGGGAAACTGAGAGATTAATGATGAAGTGAGAGACTGACATACAAAGCTAATACGATAAACACATATTCACTAATTAACACACGTGTGTGATGAAATCAATCAATCAATCAATCAATCAATCAATCAATCACCTTTATTTATATAGTGCTTTAAACAAAATACATTGCGCCAAAGCACTGAACAACATTCATTTGGAAAACAGTGTCTCAATAATGCAGAATGATAGTTAAAGGCAGTTCATCATTGAATTCAGTGATGTCATCTCTGTTCAGTTGAAATAGTGTCTGTTTTAATTTGCAATCAAGTCAACGATATCGCTGTAGATGAAGTGACCCCAACTAAGCAAGCCAGAGGCGACAGCGGCAAGGAACCGAAACTCCATCGGTGACAGAATGGAGAAAAAAACCTTGGGAGAAACCAGGCTCAGTTGGGGTCAGTTCTCCTCTGACCAGACGAAACCAGTAGTTCAATTCCAGGCTGCAGCAAAGTCAGATTGTGCAGAAGAATCATCTGTTTCCTGTGGTCTTGTCCTGGTGCTCCTCTGAGACAAGGTCTTTACAGGGGATCTGTATCTGGGGCTCTAGTTGTCCTGGTCTCCGCTGTCTTTCAGGGCAGTAGAGGTCCTTTCTAGGTGCTGATCCACCATCTGGTCTGGATACGTACTGGATCCGGGTGACTGCAGTGACACTCTGATCTGGACACAGACTGGATCTGGTGGCCTCGGTGACCTCGGAACAAGAGAGAAACAGACAAATATTAGCGTAGATGCCATTCTTCTAATGATGTAGAAAGTACGGTGTCATGTGAAAGAGAGATTGCTCTTAATGATAATAAGATCCTTGTTTTTCTGAGGCGCTCACATGTGACTGTTACTGTAATAAATAAATATGCAATGCCTCAGATTGCACACATTTCTAAGCCATGATTAATCACATTTTATTGTAATTCCCAGTTAATTTCCACATGGTTCTTCTGGATTGGTTTTCTCATAACAGACGTCCAAAAAACTGAGATGATACACTAATTACATTTAAAACTTAAAGTGTCATGCTGATGTGTTGTGAGGATTGATGTAAATCAGCAGTTCTCAACCAGGTCCAGTAGGGGTTCTCAAAAACAGTATTTAAAGAAGACAAAAATAAGCATGAAAACAGCATAAAATCAAGCTATTTCTTATTTTAATTCACCACTTAAACATCAATTTTTGTCTATTAAGAACTAGAAAGGAAAACATTGTTATATGAGGAATACTGATTTAAAAATGGTGATTTCTAGACCTGAAAGAGTCATGAAAATATATCAAATTTTAAAACATTTTTATTTAATGAATGTGCATTTTACTAGTTTTAATAGGCTAGAAATATTTTATCGGGTCGACATTTATGAGTAAAACAATAATAATAATAAAAACCCTAATCCTGATCCAGTTAATCACAAATGAGTGGAAAAGTCCTGTAAATGAATTGGTCTAAAACAGGAGGAACCCTGAAGAACATTCAGCTCCTATAACTTGTGGAAAGCTGAAACTGAATGCACAGAAACCCGTATCCATAGATCAAATAAAACCGTTCCTCTCAGCTGATGTTATTGTGATGCATGATGTGGTTTGAGTTTATGATGAAGGTTTTGTGTCTCTGGTTTTAATGAGGCCAGTGCTGGTTTCATTCAGACTCCTGCAGCACAAACACACATTGGACGGTTTGCTCTCAGTGGTTTTCTTCAGATGAACAGATAAAAATAACAGGTCAACTTTGTTTTTTGCAACTAAAAGTGCCTCGAACATGAAGGACTTATTTGCTGGTTTTTTTACAGTATCTTTTGTAATGCAGTTAATGTGTGTTGTTTTTAAGAACTGCTTTTATATATTTGTTTCATGTGTATTTCTATCGTTGTTGCTGATATTTGTTTTTATTCTCTGTGTTCATCATCTGTTCATGTTCATTTTTAAGGCAGACACTCACACCATGATGCTTTTATATTTTGCTTTCTAAAGGTCACAGTAATCCAGATGTAATGCTGCTCTTTTATTAAACAGTCATGTTTTTAACAGCCTTGCTTTATCTGTGCTGCGTAAAATCACCTGTTTCAAGAATCCGATCTGTTTCTCCATGTGTAATAAGTCAGATGATGTGATTTCCATATTAATCCAGTGAAAATCAAAGAATATGGTAAACCTCTCAAAAGCTTTGCCTCTTTTTGTTAGTGTTTTCCTCTGTTTGATCAAAGGACACATGCATTCAATGTAAAATAGTAAGCCCAAAACTGAAAATGTGCTCATCCTCATGTCTCATCAGTGGATGCTCTGCAGTGAATGGGTGCCGTCAGAATGAGAGTCTGATAAAAACATCCCAATAGTCCACAGCAGTCCATCAGTGAACATCTGGAGAAGACAAAAGATGAAACACATCCAGCATTAAGATGATTTTAACTCAAACACATAGAGTCTATAATCCATAATAACACTTCCTCCAGTGAAGAAGTGCATCTCCTGTTGTCTCTCACAGATGTGTTTAGATCTGTTTAAACGCTGCTTGATCTGTGCAGATTTCTCTCCTGATTCAGACCAGAACACTTTTTCACTGGAGGAAGTGTTATTCTGGATTATAGACTCTATGTGTTTGAGTTAAAATCATCTTAATGCTGGATGTGTTTCAGGTTTTGTCTTCTCCAGATGTTCACTGATGGACTGGAGTGCTGTGGATTATTGTGATGTTTTTATCAGACTCTCATTCTGACGGCACCCATTCACTGCAGAGCATCCACTGATGAGACACTGATGCAATGCTACATTTCTACAAACCTGATGAAGAATCAAACTCATCCTGATCTCAGATGAACTGAGGATGAGCACATTTTCAGTTTTGGCCAGGGACGGACTGGGAATAAAAAACGGCCCTGGACTTTGACTAAACCCGGCCCAAGGCAATCGGCGCAGAAACTCGACAACAGTCTGTCTGCGCCATCTTTGTGTACTGTTGATTTAAACACTCAACTTCAACTGAATATCACTTCCTAACATCATCCCTAGCAAGTAACTCTTTCTCCTCTCATGTTCCATACTTACTGTATTTTCCGGACTATGGATCGCACTTTTACCGGCCGTTCTCCAGATCACACAGATGGCCAGTCAGCCCCTGTTCGTGGATGTTTCGATGTGGAAAGCAGTTCAGAATGGAAATATTGATATTTTATTTGTTAACAACATACTTTTCGTACCTTAAAATCAGAAAATGTTATGAAATTAGAGAACTAAGCCAATAGAGTTCAGAGCGTGATTCATTTGAGTCAGTTTGGGAGTTCAAAGCGGGTTTGAAAATAATTTGAGTCATTTTGGGAGTTCGGAGTATGGAGCGTGAATCATTTGAACCAGTTCAGCAGTTCATAGTGGGTTCGCGAATCATTTGCGTCAGTTTGGGGATCGCGAATCATTTGAATCAGTTTGGGAGTTCGGACAGAGATCGCGAATCATTTGAATCAGTTCGGGAGTTCGTAGCGGGATCGCGAATCATTTGAGTCAGTTCAGCAGTTCATAGCGGGTTCGCGAATCATTTGCGTCAGTTTGGGGATCGCGAATCATTTGAATCAGTTTGGGAGTTCGGACCGGGATCGCGAATCATTTGAATCAATTCGAGAGTTCAGAGCGGGTTCGCGAATCATTTGCGTCAGTTTGGGTATTGCAAATCATTTGAATCAGTTTGGGAGTTCGGACCGAGATCGCGAATCATTTGAATCAATTCGAGAGTTCGGAGTGGGTTCACGAATCATTTGCGTCAGTTTGGGTATTGCAAATCATTTGAATCAGTTTGGGAGTTCGGACCTAGATCGCAAATCATTTGAATCAGTTTGGGAGTTCGGACCGGGATCGCGAATCATTTGAATCAATTCGAGAGTTCAGAGCGGGTTCGCGAATCATTTGCGTCAGTTTGGGTATTGCAAATCATTTGAATCAGTTTGGGAGTTCGGACCTAGATCGCAAATCATTTGAATCAATTCGAGAGTTCGGAGTGGGTTCACGAATCATTTGAGTCAGTTTGGGGATCGCGAATCATTTGAATCAGTTCGGGAGTTCGTAGCGGGATCGCGAATCATTTGAGTCAGTTTGGGGAACGCGAATCATTTGAGTCAGTTTGGGAGTTCGGACCGAGATCGCGAATCATTTGAATCAATTCGAGAGTTCGGAGTGGGTTCACGAATCATTTGAGTCAGTTTGGGGATCGCGAATCATTTGAATCAATTCGGGAGTTCGTAGCGGGATCGCGAATCATTTGAATCAATTCGAGAGTTCGGAGAGGGTTCGCGAATCATTTGAGTCAGTTTGGGTTTCGCGAATCATTTGAGTCAGTTTGGGGTTTGTTTTAATGATGTGCCTTTTAACAGTATCAAGTATATTCAAAAATTAAACAAATTGTGCCTAAAAAGTGCACGCATCTAGGCTAATGTAAAGTTACATGGTGAAGTCATACTAGTGCGCGTGCACGTGCATTTTGAGTGCGTTCTTTCACTGCATTATTCTGTGTATTCAAATGCATTTATGAATGCATGTGAATGATCACAAAATTCAAAATATGGGGGTTAGAAAATGTATATATTTATATCATTTTATGTAGTTAATCAATATCACACAAAGAGTGCCATTTCCGTTTTTCTCCAAAAATCAGCATGATTAAAATGTGATATTAAGTTACTACAAACAATAATTTAATTACAAATACAAAATGTTGTAGAATAATGTAATATATGAATTAATAATATCCTAAAGAACCGTTTTGCCAAAAGGGTTCTTTCTTGTCATTATAGAACCTTTTTAGCATCAAAGGTTCTTTGGAGTTGAGTAAAGAACCCTATGGTTCTATATAGAACCCCAATGAACCCTTTTTTTCTAAGAGTGTGTTGTCATAACGTTCACCTTGGAGATTGAAAATGTTTCTTTTTTGAGACCCCAGGAGCCCAAATTCAGACCCAGAACAATAAAACCCACAGAAGAGGTGGGAGTTCAAAGGAGGAATCTTTATATTACCAAACTGCAGCGAGAGGAAGAGTAGATATAAGTCATGATCTGCAAGATTAACCACAATCTGATGTGATCCGAACACCTCAGAGAAAACCAGTGTTGAGCTGCTGCAAGAGCTTTAGAAGCACAGCAGCTGTGGTCAAAGAGTTCTCCTGTGTTCTGATTGGTGGATGATGATGATGATGATGATGACGAGGGAAAGACTAGAGCAATCAAATAGTGAGAGAGTGATCTGCTCACCTGGTTATGTTCGTGGACAGGGACGGACTGGGAATAAAACGCGGCCCAAAGCAATCGGCTAATTTTTAACCGGTGTGATCAGTCTAGGCTAGTCCCTGGAGTGTACGACCACACCGGTCAGTGCATGACGTGAAATTCAAATGTGCTCTCGCGAGTTGGCTGGCGCTGAGCCAGAGACAAGTGCGCTCAGAGCTGTCATCACAACTTTTCAGTGTTTTCAACCACATAATGTTTATTTTAGGTTTCAGACATATAAGTACTAGAAAAAACAATACATTTAGAGTTTGTAAAATACACACTGATGTCAAAGGAAGAGGCAATAATAATCTTTTTCATTATAATTAGACACATTTTATTCATATCAGATACACATTGTGTAAGTAACTTTAAAGTTTACTCCATTATTCTCCCAGTTCACCAGCCACTTACTTTTATGTATTTCGGGAGAAGTGGATGAATTCACGTGTTGTAAATCCAACAGATCTGATTCTCTGAACTGCGTCTGCGGCACAAACTAAGATGGCGGCGCCCATCGCGCATACAGCTCAACTAACGCGATCGTTATAAAGGTGTTTAAACAACAAAACACTTCCACTTGCATATATTTGACAATCGGAATATCAGCTATTTCATGCCATATCTAGCAAATTTGTTAATATTTTGAATAAAAAAGGAAAAATGACAAAAGCAGATCATTCATTCAGCTCTGTTGTTGCTGCGGTATGTCACGTAACAAGCAATGACGCGTCACCATGGAAAGCATAAAGTGACACATCTAGCGGATTAGCATGAGTGTGTGTGTGTGTGTGTGTGTGTGCGCGTGCGCGCGTGTGTGTGTGTGTGTGCGCGCGCACGGGTGTGAGCACGCGTGTGAGCAGCTCAGACTTACTCGACTGGTTCCTGATGGCAGAATAATGAACGAGTTCGCAGAACAATAAAATATAACTTCGTGTGCTTTGAGACTGGGCATAAAATCGATTTGCTGTACATTTCACGCGACCAGAGGTGTTTTTTTTATTTATTTATTTTTTTGGGGGGGGGGGGGTCGCGGGGCAGCAGCGCATTTATCATGGGGTCGCGGGCTAAAAAGTTTGGGAACCCCTGACATAGATGGCCAGTCCGTCCCTGGTTTTGGCTGAACTATTCCTTTAAGTTTCAGATCTCTGCATGTAAAGGCCAGCAGATGGCACCCAACCAATCCAACAAAGACTTTTCCAGTAGAGGACAGAGGTCAGATTATTTGACAGATCTCACAGCCGTTTGTAATCACTTTTGATAAGAGATGTGTTGATGTAGTTTGACTGATGTGTGTGAATGCATTTCCATTCTCTGTTCTCCACACTTTAGCCTCATAGAGCTTCATACTGGCTCTGCTGCCCATCAGATGCACCATAAATGGCCTCCATCTGCTGGACACTTTCCCCTGCTGACGTGCCTGTGTGTGTGTGTGTGTGTGTGTGTGTGTGATGAGTGTGAGAGGAGCTTCTTTTGCCATGCAAATGATGTCTGTCATCAGAAAAGAGCTCAGGTGCATCTTTCACCCGTGATGCTCTTCATGCAGATTATGACCTCCATCTCTGATTTTTCTTGTTTACCTCTTATTTTAAATAAAAAAGCATTTGTTGTTCTGACACTTGGCTACAAGCAGATGTGTGTTTGTGTTGATTTGTGTGAGACCTGAACATGAAAACACTTGATTCTTGTTCTTCCATAGCTTCTTCAGTGGTTTATAATAGCACTTTAATTCACTGAACAACTCTTTATCAGTCATTTTTTGTCTGTTTGAAATGAAAAGCTGCAATGCCAAAAGTTCTGGGTGTTCAGAGGTTCTTGAGATCCTTGACCTCTGAAGCTCTGATGTGTGTCACGTCTGAACACTAAACTCTTGATTCTGATGAGTTCAGATTAATAATACATGGATATGAAGCGTTTGATTCAAGTATTTTTATTCCCTCTCTCACATCTGAGTCTGATGCTTTTATAACCGTTTCTATGGGAACCACACTTGTGCTGTAGTGTCATGAGATGACAGAAATGCTTGTTGCAGTGGAATGGATTGATTGTTTATGTGTGTTTCTTTGAGTATGTAGTTTTATCAGTGAGATTAGGCCTACTTAGAAATTGACTAATATTTATATTAATACTAACTAATAGTATTTTGAATGTTTAATAATGCCGTTTTAATCATGTAGCCTATTTTTTAAATAGCACTTTAATAACTTTACTATTGTTCTTATTAATATCCCACGTCTATTAATAGCAGACGGACGCGAAGCTCCTCCTCCTAGTGTGACGTATGAAATGAGCGCAACCGTTTTGGTATTTATGCAAATAAGCTGTCGCTTTTGCCAATCACTCTGCAGGCCGTCCCCCCTCGAGCCAATCGCTACACTCGAATGTGACTCGCCATATAAGGAGCGAGAACTCCAAAAAAGGAAACCGCATATCTCTTTATATGGAGGAAAGTAGATCGGGCGTGTATCGATCACTCCGCGCTGGCGCAGAGTGTTTCGAAGCGTCTCATCAGCTACGGTGATTGACAGCTGTCAACGGCGAGACGCGGAGTTAAAGCTGCAGCTGCGCGCGAAAGGAGAAGATCGCTGATATCAAGTGTTCGCGGCGCACTAGATGACGCGGCGGAGTGATCGCGGAATCGCTCGCGCGGTTTTCCTTTTATAGAAAGCGAGTCGCTCGCGGAGCTCCAGGCAGGAGGAGGTGAAGCAGGAGAGAGAGTGGAGTGAAGCCGGCAGAAGGCGCTCAGGTTCAGCATCACTTCTCAAAGTTTCTCGCAGACTCTGTTTGTGTATGAGAGCCGCTTCGGAGCTCGCTCTCTCACACTCTGTCGCCCCAGCGCTCCGCTGCCGTCACACGGATCGTTCTCTCCGGTGTCTAGGATGTTATCCAGCCAGACCGGAGCGGCTCTGAGTGGAGCCGGATCAGCGGCGGGGAAGAGCGCAGGCCACGGTGCGGTGCTGATGGGTGCCGGGGTCCGCACGGGGTTCGCGCGGGGTCTGGGGCCGCTGCAGGCGGGAGCGATGGGGCTCGGGATGACCGGGAGATTTGAACCAGTTAAAGAGGGACCCCCGCACGTGTGCAGCGGCTCTGACGCGGACTCTGACTCGGGTGATGAGGACGAGCTCATGGGGTCAGTCGGGGACGGCCGGAGGGCAGGCGGCGTCAAGCGGGAGAGAGCGGAGATGGAGGCGGCGATGGTGGGACCGAAGGTCGGCTTGCCCCCCGGGGCGCTCGCGGGTGGAGCGGCCGGAGCGAAACCGGGCAAGAAGACCCGTGGCAGAGTGAAGATAAAGATGGAGTTTATAGACAACAAACTACGACGGTACACGACCTTCAGCAAGAGGAAGACAGGCATCATGAAGAAGGTGAGAAACTGAACTTCAATCAAAGTGTTTCTGTAATTCTGATGCAGTCTGGTGTTAAAGATCATTTCAGTTGACTGCTGACTGAAAGTTTGTAGGTCCTGCTAGAGAACTGCATAACTGAATAGAATAATTAAATGAAAATGTATCTGAGCGAGTGTAAAGGCGACAGGAAATAAAGTCATAAAAGTAACATCACTTGTTTCTCCTAAAGCAAAGACTTTTGAATGTTGCAATTAAATGTTGCATTAAACCCAATTATGTTATATTAAAATTGATACAGTTCCTAAAATGTTTAAAAGTTAAAAAATAAACAATATATTACTCATTATGAAATATAAAAAAATCTATTTTATAATAAATTAATATTTTGTTATTTATTTTTATGGGATGGTGGGCTAAATCAAAAGTCATCATGTGCTCACTCTGGATTTGGGCACTTCAGAAGTTCTCGATGTGCAGATGTTTCTCGTTCTTGGTTCTCGAGCTCTGGACTCTTGCTGTATGTTTTACTCCTGGTGGATAAATGAGGCGTCAGGTCTCCAGGAGTTTCTGGAGCTGTGGGTTTGCTGAAGTCTCTCTGTGGTGTCTCATGTCCCGTCCTTCGGTAGGTGATCTGAAGTCACTCACAACAGACGTGACGGCTGTGAGCTTTAAATAGAACGAGCAACTGACATTCTCTATTACAAACCTCGAACCATCATGACCCACATAATCTCAGGCCGCCCAAACACTCACAAACACAGCTGACGAGATGCTTAGAAAGTTTTAGTTTAACACAAATCCTCAGATTGTTTGCTCACCTTCATGTGAGTTCATACTTGGTTGTTTTGTGCTTTATGGAAAAAACACATGCATGTAAAAAGAAAAATGTTTAGCCATTTTTTATTCATATAGGGAACATGACCCTCAAATTCCATTATTACCATAACTCTGTATTACTCATGCATTGTATTCAATTTCATGTTTCAGTAAATATAGCTTCATATCATCAGAAATGCTTGTATTGTACTTAAATGGTGTTTGATGGTTGTGTGTAAAAGAGCAGCATGAACATTACACGCAGCATCTCCTTTTTTGCATTCCAAAACATGAGGGTGAGTAAAGGATGAGATGTTCATCTTTGAGGGAATGATCACTTCAGTGGAATAGTTCAACAGTGAAAATGTGAATGAATGAAACAGCTGATAAAAACATCAGAATAATCCACAGCACTCCAGTCCATCAGTGAACATCTGGAGAAGACAAAAGATGAAACACATCCAGCATTTATCAGCTGTTTGGACTCTTATTCTGACGGCACCCATTCACTGCATAGGAGCACATCTTCACTGTTGGATGAACTATTTCTTTAAGATCAAGTAACCGTCCTCCTCATTGGCTGTAGTTCAGCAGGTCTGAGGATCTTTCATCAGCTCATGGTTCATCTGAATCAAAGTGTGGCGGGTGTCTCTCTCGGGTCCTCCTCCTGATCTTCATGATGGATTGGGAGGAGAGAGCTTTGAGAAAGTGGAGGTATGAACCAGACGCCAGCCGTTATCTGAAGCGCACATCATCCTGCTGAATCTAGAAGCGTTTAATCTGTCGTTCATCAGTGATTTGGGTGTTTTAACATTATCCATTATCCAAGAGTTCCTCCTCATGTCACTCACAGACGTTTTAGACCCACAGTTCCTTCCAGAGAGTTTGTGTGCATCTCATTTCCCGTGGTTGGGTTCAGCAGGCGTCCCCACGGGTCGTAAACCTCACACAAATGTGCTTTCACACCCCACACATGCTGGATGCTGTTAGCTGGAGCTCTTCACCTGCCGTCCTGGACAGCTGAGCAAACGCAGAGCTGAAGAAGAGACTGACCACGGCTCTCTCTCTCTCTCTCACGCCTGCGTCCAGCTGCTCCTCAGACACATGACAAACTCAAGTCTCCAGAGTCTTGTTTCTGAAAAAAAGTTCACACTTAAAACAATGATGGGTTCAGGAAAATCATCTTGTTTTCTCGGTTATAAGTTCGGTTTTATATTGACTTTTGTTTATTTGCTCTTTTTTTAGCCTCGCTGCGGACATGGAATTAAGTTTTAATTGTAAACTCAATTAATGTTCAATGTGATCATAAAACAAGACTTTATATCTTAAATGAATGGAAAGTGAATTACATTTAGTGGAAACATTTGGTACTGCGCCCAAACAAAGTATTATATATATGTTATTATTATTATTATTATTATTATTTTGAGAGATCAACCTCAAATTTGGAACATAACTGTTTTTGTGCATTTTTCATAATAATAAACTTAAACCTCTATAACAATTTCTTTCTTTCTTTCTTTCTCTACTTCAGCAATAACCTTGAAGTGTCTTCTTTCAAAAGAGACTGAACTCAAGTCTGTGCTCAAAAAGTGGCTTGTTATGTTAAACTGTTTGATGTAGTAAGCTGGCGTTTGTTGTTATGTGAATTTATTTGATAGATTACCACATAAGTCTCAGTTATTTAGCGTCAGCGACTAATGAATCCGAAGTCTTACTTTGAGAAATAATGTGTGTTTGCACTGATCTAACGAAGGCAGTGGTCATGACTGAAGGTGTTCAGGTTCTAGTCTAGATCTGTTTCCTCTGGTTCAGGAGTTCTCTATAATATCTTCCGATCCGAGAGCTCATTATACTCTGTATGATGTGTGGTACAGTTTGATGGTTAAAGGTGTTGGTCAGTCTCTCGTCCAGCTCGCTGACCAGCGGCTCTATTAATAGAGTCTTATCTCACACTGTTTCAGCCGCGTCTGGACCCATTAAAGCGTCTCCGCTGGTTATCTGTTAGTAAACACTGATGTTAGATTGAGCGTGAAACAGCCAGAGCCATTACAAACATCTCTTCAGTCTCAAACATAAACCTCTTCTGTAACTGATGCATTAACACGGTTATTCTCCTCTTTATTGATCTGAAGCTGCTCTGAAGCAATCTGTCAACTCTACGCCGCTTTCTACTGTCAGACAGGGAAATAATGCTTCCGTAATGCAAACTAAATCAATATTTCAGTTAAAGTTCATTGTTGATTCAGTTCAATTTAATAACTGTGTGAAGTTTAGCAATTATAGATCGAGGAATCAGAATCAGTGTTTCTGCATCAGTGTCTCATCAGTGGATGCTCTGCAGTGAATGGGTGCCGTCAGAATGAGAGTCTTATAGAAACATCACAATAATCCACAGCACTCCAGTCCATCAGTGAACATCTGGAGAAGACAAAACCTGAAACACATCCAGCATTAAGATGATTTTAACTCAAACACATAGAGTCTATAATCCAGAATAACACTTCCTCCAGTGAAAAAGTGTTCTGGTCTGAATCAGGAGAGAAATCTGCACAGATCAAGCAGCGTTTAAACAGCTCTAAACTTTAATGTTTTTCCCTGATGGAGTGGAGTACTGTGGATTATTGTGATGTTTTTATCAGACTCTCATTCTGACGGCACCCATTCACTGCAGAGCATCCATTGATGAGACACTGATGCAGTGCTACATTTCTCCAAACCTGATGAAGAAACACACTCCTCCTGATGTGTGATGGTGAAGTCTGACTGTGTTGTGATGTGTGTGTGTGTGTGTGTGTGTGTGTCTGAAGGCGTACGAGCTCTCCACGCTCACAGGGACTCAGGTTCTGCTGCTGGTGGCCAGCGAGACGGGGCACGTCTACACCTTCGCCACTCGGAAGCTGCAGCCCATGATCACCAGCGAGACGGGTAAAGCTCTGATCCAAACCTGCCTGAACTCTCCTGACTCTCCGCCGCGCTCCGACCCGTCCACGGACCAGCGCATGAGCGCCACGGGCTTCGAGGAGACGGACCTCACCTACCAGGTGTCTGAGTCTGAGAGTCTGGGAGAAACCAAGGTGAGTCTGCGGCTCTTCCTTCACAATTGAGATGTTCTGCTGGATCTCCGGACTCTTTTACAGAGGTCTGTCATCGTGTTTTATTAATCTATGAATCACAGTCTCTCGAGTCGGTCCAAAATCTACACGCTGAAGAGTTATTGTTGCCATATCGAAGCGCTCAAGTATTTAATTCCTCCCGTCTGCGCTCGTGTTTGTTCTCCAGACGCTCCGTGTTTACTAGAGTGATTCACATCTTCACTCCTCGCTCGTCCTCCGGCAGATAGTGAGTATAAATAGTGCTGCACTTGTTATGACCTTCTCTTTGGAGTCTGTTGATGTGATCCGGTCAGAAATGAATCACTAGTAAATGACAGAGACGTCTAGATCCAAACAGCTCATGTCTGCTTGTTGCTTTGGGTCTGGATGAAGTGTTGGTCTCTCCGTGTGTTTGCTCTGATTCAGCGTCATGTGTCAGATCTCATGCTGTATTCGTGAAGATAGGTTTATTCAGCTGTGATTGGGATCGGCATCACATATATTGTATGAATATATCAGGTTTATTAGTGTTACTTGATGTAAAACAAATGTTCTCTGAAATAGAAGCTAGACATATAAAACACAAAGTTGCTTCTCTTATTTTCCAGTAAACAAAATCTGTAAATAATTGAATAAACATAAACAAATTGCTTTACACTTAAGATTGTTTGTTTAATATGAAAATATTTTTGCTAGTTTTAATTACAAACAGTCAAAAAAGTCACAGTCGCTGAAAACATGCAGTGCTGTGATAAATGTGTTTATTTTGAATTAAATGATTTGCAGATTTTTATTTTAGTGTAAAACAAGTTAAATAATACTAGTGAAGTTTATTATGAGGTCATTTCTGTGAATGGCTCTGAATCACTGGAAATGATCTGAATATCTCATGCAGATTATTAAATATTTTTAACTAGAAATAAGACAAAAATACATGCATAATGTCTGAGCTTGAGGAAACCTATCTGGGAACACTCATTATTTTACATAAGCTCCTGATATTAAGGACGGCTGCTGCTCTGTGAAAGGTGTGTGGGGTCAGTGTGTGTGAAAGTGAGTGATGAACAGATGCACCTGTCCTGAGACCCGACGCGAGCGGGACAGAGCTGCGGATCAGTGGAGCGCAGGCCTCTCATTGATAAAAACAGGATTCTACCTCCACGACCTTATATGGACATCTACAGCCCAGCGCTCCACTCACATTCCTCTAGAGCTGCAGCTGTCTGTGTGTGTGAGAGTGTGTGTGAGAGTGTCTGTGTGTGTGTGAGAGTGTGTGTGTGTGTGTGTGTGTGAGAGTGTGTGTGTGTGTGTGTGTGTGTGAGAGTGTCTGTGTGTGTGTGTGTCTGTGTATGAGTGTGTCTGTCTGTGTGTGTCTGTGTGACTGTCTGTATGTGTGTATGTGCTTGTGTGTATGTGTGTGTGTCTTTATTTGCTTGATTTACAGGTGGAAACTATTTGTTCTTCTTACTCTGTGTTTTTGATGTTTTCAGTGCTTATATCTATTCATTCTTCTATGTTTAATCTGCTGGTGCAGTCAGAAAGTTAGCTTCATTAAAAGGAAGAACAAGTTAAATTTTTTCTGAGCCCATTTGCAAATGTTTGTTATTGTTTTAAGCATAAACTCATTCCATTTGGATCATTTTTATGAAATGAAGACTTTACATCTTTAAAACAATCTTGATTTAAGTATGTTTAGATATGTTACTGAAAAAGGCAAAAATACTTGTTTAGAAAACCATTTGTTTGCAGTGAAGATGTATAAAGCTAATTTAATACCGTTGTGATGGTCACAGGGAACAAGCCGAAATAACACAAGCACTAGAAACATACGTGATACAGCTGACATACAATAATCCAGGCAGGCAGAGTGGTGTCTGAGACAAAACTATATACTAGTGAACAAATGGGGAACAGCTGTGTGTGTGAGTAATTGAACAGGTGTGCAGAATGAACCAGGTAATGAGTCCGGGAGCAAGGGAGAAACACAGGTGGAGCAACTAAACAGTAATGAGGTGACAAGGTGGGCGGGGTCAGAGAAGGACAGGAGAGAGCACATGGCACCAAATAAACACAACACTCACAGAAGACTGTGACACTCATGATGTTTTTGATGTTTAATGTGGTTAATGTCAAATTTAGAATTAAAGAGCATAAAGTAAGACATCCATTGTAAAAATGACTTTATTTAGTCTTGTCTTACTGCTGCAAATGAAGTTAATTCAGTGAATGATATTCTGTCTCACTGCACTTGACTAAACAAGTGTGGAAAGTGAACAAATCATTCAGACAAAAAACTGCAAAACTTGTGTTTTAAGGATTATTAGATATACGCTATTAAGTTCAACATTTTTGAGTTTGGTTATGGGAGACGGAAACCTGTTTGGAAACACTCATCGTTATACAGAGAAATGTTTAAGTTGTTACTGATTAAAACGAAGGCTTCTTTGAGCATGATGTGTTGCAGTGCTTTGGGAGCGTGTGAGGGCTGTGTTTTAGGTGCGTGTGTGTGGTGTGTTTGCTCATTAGAGTCCTTCATCTCTCACACTCTTAAACAAGGCCTGACCCAGAGCCGTTACTCTCTCCATCCTGGGCTTTAGAGTCGCTTTAGCTTGGCGTTGGCAGTGCATTCCAGCGTTACAGTGCCAGACCTCCATCCGTCTCCTAAACACAGCCACATCTCCCACACACACTCTCAGAACCAACCCGTGTGTGTGTGTGTGTGTGTGTGTTTCACCAGCAGAAGTCTGTAGTCTCCAGAAGTGTTTTGCATTGTGATTACTCACAGAATAAAGTCTCATTACTCTGCCTACGATGTAAAACATCTCTAAACGCATTCCCTCGACTCATTCATCATCCGTGACAGCCAGAAAACACTTTCCCAATCTACTCTTTCTTCAGGACTTCTACGTGATAAACAAGTTTAGAGAATGCAGATGCATTAGCTGTGTGGAGCTGGTAATACTGTATGCAGCATTCGCATGAAATTAAGAATAATCGAGAGTGTCGCTGAGATAATAGAAGGTTGTTTTCCTGAGATACGCAGCTTTATCAGACGCAGACTGATTCAGTCAGAGTGAATCGAACCAGTTTCAGACTGATTTTAGAATAGTTTCCACTGATTATTTCAAAAGATTAGGCTAAGCGTCATATAAATATAAAGACATGTTGTGTATTTGCTAAAGCATGATGCTTGCAACACCAAGGTCATGGTTCAGCAGGGAATGCATGAGAATGTCAGGAGCTTTAGAGAAACGAGTCCGGGTGAATGGAGGGTCTTCTCTCTGATTGTGTGGGGTTTGTCTCACACTCACGCCTCTCTTCAGTCGTGCTGCTGTAGCTTCAGTGTGTGTGTGTGAGTGTGTGTAGCCATGCGTCAGCGGCGGGAGGGGCCGAGCAGCTGGACGGGTCAGCACTGATTGGCTGCACCTCTCAAACTTGGGCTGCCTTGCCTTTTTTAGGCGTCCCAAATAGAGCTGTGAATTCCACACGGCTTGAGGAGAGACGGAGAGTGAGACAGAGACAGAAAAACAGAGATTAGAGCGAGAGTGAGGAGCTACACACACACACACACACACACACACTCTCACACACACACACACACACACACACACACACTCTCACACACACACACACACACACACACTCTCACACACACACACACACACACACACTCTCACACACACACACACACACACACACACACTCTCTCACACGCACACACTCACACACACACTCCCACACTCTCACACACACACTCACACACACACTCTCACACACACACTCACACACACACACACACACATACACTCTCCCACACACACACTCACACACACACACTCCCCACACACACACACACACACACACACACACACACACTCCCCACACTCTCTAACACACACACACACACACACACACACACACACACTCTCACGCACACACACACACACACATACACTCTCCCACACACACACACACACTCTCTCACACACACACACACACACACTCACACACTCACACACATACACTCTCCCACACACACACACTCTCTCTCACACACACACACACACACACACACTCTCTCACACACACACACACACACACATACACACACACACTCCCCACACTCTCTAAAACACACACTCTCACACACACACACACACACACACACACACACACACACACACACACACACACACACACATACACTCTCCCCCACACACACACACACACACACACACACAGACACACACACACAGACACACACACTCTCTCACACACACACACACTCTCACACACACACACACACACACACACACACACACACACATACATTCTCCCACACATACACTAGAGAGCGTGAGCGAATGAGCAAGTGTGTGTCTGTTTTAGTGATCGAGCGAGCAAGTATGTGTGAGTGAGTGAGTTAGTGAGAAAGTGATTGTGTGTGTGTGTGTAAGTGAGTGATTGAGCAAGTGTATGTCTGTGTGTGTGTGTGTGTGTGTGTATGTCTGTGTGTGTGTGTGTGTGTGTGTTTGGGTTACACAGATGATCACAGATAAACGGCTGTGTCTTCTGTGTGTTCAGTGATGTTTGTATTTCGAGACTCTTTCAGAGTGTTTGAGAAGCTCAAGGTTATAGATTGAGAATAAAGACTGTAATAATGACAGAGTTATTAATTATCCTCTCATACCTGAGAGTAACCATAACCAGCACAGAAATAATATTCCACGGCTGTGATGATGAATCCTGACGAACAGAAGCTTTGGATTCATGAATAAAACAGTTCTTCACAGCTGTATGTGTGATGTTTGTGATGTTAAAGAACAGAAATGAGCTTCAGCGTGCGGTGAGTGTCAGTAATGACTGATGAAGATCAGAGCAGTGAAATTAGATGCATGTGCTCTGATACTGCAGATGATGAATGCTGTCAGGTGAGATGAGATTGATGTGATCAGATGTGATCGATCGCTCCGTGTGTTAGTTCTAGTTGACTTCTACCTCTGACCTACTCAATCAGTCACTTATAAAGCTCCCGAATCGTACACACACACTTCATCGGCTGTTTGTTCATCTGGGATTCTGGTTTGGGAGCATTTTTCCTTGTGGTTTTGCTTCTGACAGTAATAACCGGTTTAATTGAGCTTCAGATCATAACATGAACTTTTGATTTGAGCTTCAGATGGCTGTAAAAGACCTAACTGAGCACAGTATGTCTGTACATGTTTTTCTTTTTTTAAAGAAATTAATACTTTTATTCTTCAAGGATGCATTGAATTGATCAAAAGTAATGACTTTTCTAATATTACAGAAGAATTATGTTTCCAATAAATGCTGTTCATTGAACTTTATTCATCTGTGAATCCTGAAAAATAAAATGTATCACAGTTTTCACAAAAATATCATGCAGCACAACTGTGTTCAACACTGATAATAATCAGAAATGTTTCTTGAGCAGTAAATCATCATATTTTCATGATTTCTGAAGATCATGTGACACTGAAGACTGGAGGAATGATGCTGAAAATACAGCGGAGCATCACAGAAATACATTACACTTTAACACAGATTCACACAGAAAACAGATGTTTTAAACTGGAATAATATTTCATAATTTTTACTCTAGTTTTAATCAAATAAATACTGCCTCGGTGAGCAGAAGAGACTCAACAAATAAAAAAATCTCACCCGTCTCAGACATAGGGCTTCACGATTGTGACCTAAATCATAACCGTCAATTATTCCCTTGAAATTGTAATTGCAGTTATTAATTACAGTTATCACAGTTTACATTGAATGATGTTTATGCCATTGTTTGATGCAACTGCGTGCCATAATTGTGCAGCCCTACTCAGTCGATTGAACATCTCCCGTGTGACCCTCATTTTCATGTTGTATCTGTTTGAAGTGGTTTTTAACTTCTGAGAGAAAGATCCCTTCACGATGCAGTTAACACACTGCAGGAGGTGTGTGTGTGTGTGTGTGTGTGTGTGTGTTTCCTCCTCGAGGGCCCTCATAACCCACACACAGTGAATGCAGTATAATATCTTGTTCTCTGACAACTGAAAAAACGCTTTAGTAACACAGATGATAAATGTGTAAATGTGTGTGTGTGTGTGTGCAGCACCAGATCAGATGTGTGCACAGTACATGAGCAGGTTCTGTTGCCATTGAGAGCAGTTGTCATGGTAACAGTTACAATAAAAGATGAATGCATTGAACTTTATTTGAACTGCATTATTTACTGTAACACTAGTTCTGAAGATACAGTCAATATACATCTGAAGAATAGTGTTCAGTCAGCTGCTCATTATGATTATATAATTACTATTTCAATAAATACATAAATGGAATATGAAACTGAGGCTTTGTCTGTGCGCTTTCTATTTAAAACTAGAGGCAACCACTGGATTTTAATCATGATCCAAACAAAGATGCAGCATGTGTAATTTTCTATCTAGATTGTAGAATGTCAATATTTGAAGCAGAAACAGAATGGTCTGAATTCAGTTTTGTGAAATTATACTACATAAAACATAACTGAACAAAAGAGCAGAAACTCTGAATGAGACGCAGATTCACTCTCTGCCAGCAGGTGGCACTCATGAACAGCAGCGATGCAGTGTTACCTTGGTAACCGCTGTAAACAAAGCAAAGCTGCACTCATGAACAGCAGTGATGCAGTGTTTCCTTGGTAACCGCCGTAAACAAAGCAAAGCTGCACTCATGAACAGCAGTGATGCAGTGTTTCCTTGGTAACCGCCGTAAACAAAGCAAAGCTGCACTCATGAACAGCAGTGATGCAGTGTTTCCTTGGTAACGCCGTAAAAACAAAGCAAAGCTGCACTCATGAACACCAGTGATGCAGTGTTTCCTTGGTAACCGCCGTAAACAAAGCACAACTGCACTCATGAACAGTGTTTCCTTGGTAACCGCCGTAAACAAAGCAAAGCTGCACTCATGAACAGCAGTGATGCAGTGTTTCCTTGGTAACGCCGTAAAAACAAAGCAAAGCTGCACTCATGAACACCAGTGATGCAGTGTTTCCTTGGTAACCGCCGTAAACAAAGCAAAGCTGCACTCATGAACAGTGTTTCCTTGGTAACCGCCGTAAACAAAGCAAAGCTGCACTCATGAACAGCAGTGATGCAGTGTTTCCTTGGTAACGCCGTAAAAACAAAGCAAAGCTGCACTCATGAACAGCAGTGATGCAGTGTTTCCTTGGTAACCACCGTAAAAACAAAGCAAAGCTGCACTCATGAACAGCATTTCCTTGGTAACCACTGTAAACAAAGCAAAGCTGCACTTATGAACAGCAGTGATGCAGTGTTTCCTTGGTAACCACCGTAAAAACAAAGCAAAGCTGCACTCATGAACAGCATTTCCTTGGTAACCACTGTAAACAAAGCAAAGCTGCACTCATGAACAGCAGTGATGCAGTGTTTCCTTGGTAACCACCGTAAAAACAAAGCAAAGCTGCACTCATGAACAGCATTTCCTTGGTAACCACTGTAAACAAAGCAAAGCTGCACTTATGAACAGCAGCGATGCAGTGTTTCCTTGGTAACCGCCGTAAACAAAGCAAAGCTTTACTCATGAACAGCAGTGATGCAGTGTTTCCTTGGTAACCGCCGTAAACAAAGCAAAGCTGCACTCATGAACAGCAGTGATGCAGTGTTTCCTTGGTAACCGCCGTAAACAAAGCAGAGCTGCACTCATGAACAGCAGCGATGCAGTGTTTCCTTGGTAACCGCCGTAAACAAAGCAAAGCTGCACTCATGAACAGCAGTGATGCAGTGTTTCCTTGGTAACCGCCGTAAACAAAGCAAAGCTGCACTCATGAACAGCAGCGATGCAGTGTTTCCTTGGTAAAGACCGTAAACAAAGCAGGTGGCGCTTATGAAAAGTACTTTATTATGCATCGTTCAGAGGCAGGATGAAACGAAAACATCACCTAAACATTTCTAAAGACAGTCACTTCCGCTCAGAGATACATTCATATAAACTCCTGCTCCAATTGTACCATGAATTTGTTTAGCATCTCAGCCGATTTGAATCGTCACATATTTAAATCGATTTTGACCGGATCGTGGTTAATCGTTACATCCCTAGACTATGTTATAGCACTTCACCAAACAGGGTTTGATATCATGATGTAAATCTTAGGCTGTGAATGTGTCTCTCTCGGGCCGCTCGTGTGGTTTAGCTCCACTGCAGTGTTCCTCATCAGCGCTGCTGGTCTTCACAGGACGCTCTGAAGCCGGCGTTCACCGTGGCCAGTGTCCCGGGCAGCACCAGCGCTCCACCCACCGTCCCCAGCTCCTCCACCAGCATGCAGGCCAGCAGCGGCCCGTCCTTCCCCATCACCAGCTACCTGCCCCCCCCCGGCACCAGCGGAGCCAAGAGCACCGGAGCCCCAGCAGGAGTCATGCAGCTGCCCGCCGGATTCACCTTCATGTCAGGTGTGTGCTTGGGGTCAGGGGTCAGAGTTCAGATTCATCCTGTGCTTCATCTGCTGTGATAAATGTTCTATTTTATTCATTTACAGATACAAAGAGTGTGCATAGATTCAAATAATTCACTAAGAATTAAATAAAAAATTAAAAACATTTACATTTAAGAGATAAATGATCTTCAGAGTTCTCGCCTTTTTTAACCAATGAATTTCCAAGACTTTTAAAGATTCAAATTCTACACAATTTCTACATTTAAAATGTTTTAAAAATATTTTACACCTCAGCATAACCAGAAAAATATATGTTCATGATAAAAATGTCCATGGCGTTTACAAAATTTCGGACATAAGAATGAAGATTTTTTTCTCACAATTTCTATTTTTTATGTAATGTATTTCAGCACAACTAGAAAAAATGATATTCATTGTAAAAATGTCCATGACATTTTTAGATTTTATGAACTTCCAGTCATTTGACAAAAATTAAGATTATATTCACAGTTTATTTATTTGTAAAATTATTACAAATATTTTTACTCTCAGCATAACCAGAAAAAAAAAAAATTGTTTTTAAAATAATATCCATGGAATTTTCAGATTTACTGACTTTCAGTCATTTGTGATTTACTGGACTAGAATTAATTGTACGGAATATTTTTACTCACAATTTCTATATTTTAATATGTGTTATACCTTAGTAAAACTAATGAAATAATATGAATTGTAAAAATTCAGCTCTAGAAGTCACACTTTTAAAATCCTTATATATATGTCTCAGTTTTGTCATTTGAAGTCGTCTTGGTGTCACGAGGTCAGAGGATGTTGATCTTCATCACATGAAGTATTGAGACTGATGGGACTGTCCTGCTCTTCGTGATATCAATCTGAATAACATTAAGCTGTGTCTGTGTGAGTGTTTGAAGCGGCTCTAGTGGCTCTGAGTGTCACTGTGAGGAGAATCATCTGCATGAGCAGACAAAACGTGTGATCAGTGATGAATATTCACGTGATGATGGAGATCAGCCTGACCTCACAACCCTTCATCACTGAATCATTACTACACTGTCTATATATTTACTCACAGCTCATAGTTTTGTGGAAACTGGTAATATGCTGCGTAATGGAAGCGGGCTGTGGTTGTGAGCGTGTTTGCTCTGTGTGTGTCCAGGCTCTCCGTTCGCTCCTGGGACTCCTGCGATTCCTCTGGGTCAGCTCCAGCAGCATTCACTGAGCGCTCAGAGCATCACAGGTCTGCCCACCGCTGTCTCACACACACCCTCACTAGTGCACACTACACTGCTGCACGCACTGCTGCAGAACAAACACATTTACTGAATTAATTCCTGATGCACAACAAAAAAAATTATAAGAAACTGAAAAAAAAGAAAACTATATAAACATATTGAAAATAATAATAATAATAATAAGATAAATTATTATATAACAAAATTACTAAAACTTTAAAAATTAAAAAGTTTTACACAAAACACAACACAAAAGCTCTGTTCTCTCACACGTCTGTTTCGATCAGTGTCACGTTCACTGGCACTGACAGGAAGTGCAGAACTGAGTGTGTGTGTGTGTGTGTGTGTGTGTCAGGTGGAGCGATGCCGCAGCAGCTCCAGTCCATCCAGGTCCAGTCCAGCTCCGTCAGCACCAGCTCCAGCAGTCCAGAGATCTCTCACAGCAGCACAGTCTCCACAGGTGACCCCACACACACACACACACACACACACGCACACACATGCATGCACACACATGGACTCACACTCATGCACGCACACACAGACACACATGC